>NW_028327171.1:87636662-87939692 GCF_987537825.1 Furipterus horrens
AATTCTGATCAAAGAAATGTTAGTGATAATATTAAATCAGTTTTCTAGTAAAAACCTTTATTAAAGAACAAATTTAGTTCATTAATATAATTTTATTCATTGTTTTAGTCTTCTTTCCTGCTGTAAATATGGATATATAATGGAGGTGAAGACAGTTCTTAGAATTATGAAGTGACAAACATAAGAATGAGCCCATACACAAAGATGACAGAGTAAAAATGTAAGAGACTGAATTATTGATGGTATTATGAAGACATTAATTCAGTCCTAGAGTTATTATATCTGGTTTTCTTGTTAAGTGAGAAAATAATATATCCCAAAAATTTTCTTTAAGACATAGATGGGCTGGATTTTTCTGTTACTTATAAATAAAGGGCATATTCATATGTGAGTTTGTGTGTGTGTGTGTGTGTGTGTGTGCATACACACACCTGTGTATTTAAGAGTAAGGATGGAAAGGAAAACATTTTTAAAAGGTTAAAAACAAGAAAACAAAAAGATTCAAAAATAGTCTTAAATATGTGAGATTTTAAAAAACTAATAGACATCATTCTCATTTATTTGTTACCTTGCATCATTAATGTTGCACTTCTAAGAGCATTTTCTTATTCAGCAGTTCCTCACACCTTACATAGAAGTTTAAGCAATGCATGGATATCTTCTGAGGGATTTAATAGGATTTGTATTTTTAAATATGTGGTAGTAAGTTGCTGTATTTTCCACTATGAGCAATTAAAATACACAGACGTTCTCAAAATGTTCAATATTTTTCATGTTCAGCTAAATAATGTCACTTCATTGGAAAGATAATCACCTTTTAATTTAATTGTTACTATGAAATACCATATCATAATGTATACATTATCTTTCTTAAATAGAGACAGAAAAGTATGACTTCATGTATAACCTGAAAAAAAAGTTTTAAGTAATTTCTCTATATCAACACCTCAGGTTAAATTTCCAGTGAGTCCTATTGATGACTAAACTAATTTATATTAGGCCACTTAAACTGTATCCAAGGTTAACATAGCTTATATTTGTGGCACACTTTTCAAAGTATTTTTTTCCTCCAGAAGATTAGTTCTTAACCCAGTTCATAATTAATTTGTACAGATCCTTATCACTAGTTTTGAGTTCCCCTGAAGGACTTTCCAATGCACTGGCAGTTCCTCATATCTTTTGTAGCTCTGTTGCTCAACATGAAAGTAACAGAATAACATGATTTTCATATTGATTTCAACAGGAAAACAAAAACAAAAATTAAAAACTGGATTTCATCTAGTTTTGCTACTAGTTTTAGCATTCTTTGTAGTTTCATTATAAAAGTTATTGGTTTCTTTTGCATTCATTGTTGACAGTTTTAATGTAATCACATATGATTTAATAGACAAAGTGCCAAAACCACTTCTTAAATATAGGCATAAATACAATTTTTTAAAAATAATTAGTAGGAGCCAAAGGAGAAAAAGCAAATAATGTATTTATCTAATATTTTTTTGAATTTTACTATATGTTGATGTACCAAATTTCTCTTAATTGTTGATTTCTATTTTAGCATTATTTTTCAGAGATTGTATTTTGTGTGACTCTTATTCTTTAAAAACTTTAAAGACTGGTCTATGGTATAGCCTATGATTTATTTTAGAGAATGTTCCATGTACACTTTAAATAACTATATATATTCTTGCTGTTTTGGTATTCGTGTTCAGTTCTTTATATCAAGTTGGTTGGTAGTTCTGTACAAGTTTCCTAAATATTTATGTTCTGTTAAGTTGTTCTATCAATTATGGACAATATAATATTGAAATCTCCAGTTTATTGCTAAATTATTTATTTCTATCTTCTATTATCTGTTTTAGTTTCACACATTTTGGTTCTCTGTTGTTAGGTGCATGCATACTAATAATGGCCATTCCTCCCTTTTATCGGTTTTCATTTTCTCTAGTAATAATTATTATTTTAAGGACTATTCTTGTTTAAGATTAGTGAAGCCTCTCTATCTCTCTTTTGGTTACTTGTGCATATTTCCATCTTTTTAAAATCCAAAGTATGTCTCTTTTAGACACCATATTTGTCAACATATTTATAATGTCATTATTGTCCAACATCTGAGCCAGCTCCAGAAAAGTTTCTACTGTTTTTTTTTAATTTACAAACATTATTTTTCTATTACTTTGTATGTCTTAACGCTTTTTGTATGAAACTGAAAAATATAATAATGTAATGTGGAAATAAAAAATCAGATTTTTCTCCTATCTCTAGAAGCCATTCTACTCTTTGTTATTTTTATTACAGTTAGATTGTTAAAGACTTTTCTAAAATAATTTTGTAAAATTTGTAGTCCCTGACATATGCAGGTACTTCTTTGTTAGTTTATTGGTTAGCTAGTGACTGGTCAGAAATTTCCTTAAATAACCTGCATCAATAAATATTGAATTTTATCCAAGTGGTCTGTGTATTGGGCTATGTTTTCAATGCTCAGACAGTTTATGTCTGCCTTAGACATCACTTCCTGCTAAAACAAGGCATAAAGTGAACCAAAGGTAAGTAATAGGGAATATCTCATATTGTTCCTGGGCATGCACACAGTGCCACATGTACACACAACCTTCTAGATTACTAGGAATATATCAGAGCTTTCCAAAGTTTCCCAATGGGGACTTACCTTTAAACTTTGCTTCAACTAGTATCACAGTGTTTGGAAGCTTTGGAGTTAAAAAATACAGCTACACAGCTCATTGGTTTTGACAAATGCCCTGGAAATAGAACCTTTTCCATGGTGGGTGCTCTCAATCAGTCCCTTGTTGACAATACTGTGTGAATGGACATTTTTCATAAGAGCATAGATAGTTCACAAAGTTGCAACAACTGGGAAGAGGGCTTTACACCATGCTGCAAACCTGATATCTTCTCCAATAGATGCAAGGTTGCTGCTTTTCACCATGACCATGTCTGGTGGTTTTCAAGACAATCACAGAGTAGAAGAGAGGAATGAAGATAGGATGAGTTAAATGTCATAGCCTCATTTCTTAGAGAGGTTAGTTTTCTCTTGAATACATTCTCTTTAGATTGTATAGAGATTGGTAGAGAACATGTGGCCCTGGATCAGACATAAAGAACTGTATTACTCAAATCAGTGGTAGGAACCAGAGTACTGGAATTTTCACCAACTTATGAAAACTAATTTCCATAGGGTAGCTCAAATGGATCCAAGTGACACCTGTACACATAAGGATTGTGTTATAGGGGAGAAAAGCTAAGCTTAGTAAACTTGATCTTTTTTAATATTGAGAAGCAATTATACCTACATTTTTCATCAGATATAAATCTTATTACCTTGATTAAACTGAACAGTAAACATGGATGCCCTTTGCTTTGGAAGGTGACATCATCTCTATGTTTCAAACCTGTAAGCAAAAACCTGTCTTTTAAGACTTCAATTAAACAAACATCTTTAAAATGCTATTCTAAAAAATAGGGTAAGTAGTATATTTTTTACCCCAAACATATAGAAACCTAAAAGATGAATGGAAAGTTATCTCCTAATAATCTACATGTTATTTTTCCTTGCAAGGCATGCCATTTTTACTATATGTATTCTCTCATAACTTTTCAAGTGTTGACTTAAAATATTTTATAAAAATACATGAGGTCTGTCCATAATGTATCCAGCCATGTAATATAAAAAATAGACACACTTATTGAAGAAGATACAAGAAACATTGTACATAGAACAATGATATCTTGGTGCCCTTCAAAGCAGGCACTTTGGGACCTCACTCAGTTCTCCCAGTTGCCATCAGCTGCCCTATTGTATTTTCTTGAATCTCATCAATGGTCTGAAATCTCTTTCCTTTCAAAGGTGATTTTAGTTTTGGGAAAAATCAGAAGTTACAGAGCAACAATTCTGGGTTGTAGGGGAGTGGAGGTTGCTGAATCACCAGGGTGATTTGATGTTTCACCAAAAAAAAAAAAAAAAAAAAAAAAAAAAAAATCTCTGCATGAGATGTGATGCATAACTGGGCATGTTGTAGTGATGAAACTGCCAATCACTACATGCCCATAGCTGTGGCCTTCTGAGTCATTGAATAGTTTCTGTGGAGGAACGTTTGGACTTAACACAAATGTTGATGCAGATTTGTTGCTTTACTCACTCAGTCATTTTGAATGTGATGGCCACACAGTACACATGCTTACTCAATAGTATGTACCACATCCACTGACTAGTACAGTGAAGTCATTGTTCAAGCATGCACATTCCAGTCCACTCTCCTTTGCTGCCAGCTTACATTGATGTTGTACAAACTATTTTCATTATATTAACAAAGGTTGGACTTTTTCCAGACAGACCTCATATATGTAATGTTTGATTCTACTTATCTAAAGTTCAAAAGGTCATAAAATATCATATGATTGATTAAAAATCTATAACATACATGATTAAAAACAACAAACACATAATAAACAAAACACTTTAAGAGTGTAGAATCAGGAAATAAATTTTAAAAGTCTGATATGGGATTAGTAATATTCTATACTTAAGCTAGGTACTGAGAAATATTTTCCCCGACAAATGTTGGAAACCTTATATTATGCATACTTATCAATATTTAATAAAAATAATGAAATACTACTTCATCATAAAAAATATGAAATATTATCATTTGAAACAGCATGGCTGGATCTACAGTGTATAAAGCTAAAGGAGCTAAGTCAGATAGTTAAAAAGTAAAATAAGCAAACAAAATAAAAACAGATTCATAGATACAGAGAACATTTTTATGAGTACCAGAGGGGAGAGAGGCTGGGAGGCTGGGTGAAAAAGGTGAAGGAGTTAAAAATTACAAATTAGAACTCACAAAATAGTCATGGGGATGTAATGTACAGACAACAGAGGGAATATAGTCAGTAGTATTGTAATAACTATGCATGATGCCAGGTGGGTAGTTGAAATATTGGGGGAATACCTTGCAAAGTATGTGATTGTCTAACCAATATGCTGTACACATGAATATAATACAAAATAATATGAAATGTAACCTGTAATTGAAAAACAAAATTTAAAAAGAACAATAAATAAATAAATAAAAGTAAATGGCATTAACAATTCCATACTTATTTTATTATAAAAATACCTAAAATGTTACAATTTTTTTTAAGTTTCTATTATGGCAATTTCAATTCCTGTTTATGTATGAATTCCCTCTTGTTTTCAGAAAAACACCATGCAGTTTAGCAATTTCCTTCAACATCCAGAGATTCTTGGTTTATTAAGAAATGTATTGGGCCTTGGCTGGTGAAGCTCAGTGGATTGAGTGCCGACCTGTGAACCAAAGGGTTACTGGTTCGAGTCCCAGTCGAGGCACATGTCTGGGTTGTGGGCCAGGTCTCCAGTAGGGAATGTGTGAGAGGCAACCCACACTGATGTTTCTATCCCTCTCTTTCTCCCTCCCTTTCCTTCACTCTAAAAGCAAATAAATAAAATATTTTTTTTAGAAAAATACATGGATTGGATTCCTATTATAGTGCTTTGTGACAAATTTTATGAAACTCACTACAACATATTAACTCATATTAAAATTATGCTAAAAGTAGCATAATAATTGAAATTATTGTTAAGGCAGTGTTAAAATTTTAATATAGATATTCCAACACTTTAAGAGGCTACTTGAAAATCAATAAGCTCCTTTTTCTTAGATGTGTGACTTTGAGGTAGTTACTTAGAGCCCCTATGGGTCTTAATTTCTGAACTTAAAAGAAAAATAAAAGAAATAATATTATAAGCTTGTTTTGATAGTCATTAGAATGTATGCATATAAAGCATCTTGCAGTGTCTCTAAAAATGTAAGTGCTCAGTTATATCAATGGATATCATGTTTTTCTAAAACATTAAAGAATTTCAAATAACTGAAAAGAATTAAGGGAGGGGAAGAAGAGATACCAATTGTGTGTGTGTGTGTGTAATCCTGAGAGAAATCAAGACATTCTGAAGAGAAATTTAAGAGAAAAAAATAACAAAAGTTCTGTACAATGATTGAGGGGCTTTGTCTTCAGCAACTTTAGTCAGAGAATATTCTGCACATTTTATTTCAATATTGAAAACAATACACCTAAATGCATTGATGTCATAAGAGACATCAGTGTTGATTTATTATATTTTCTACCCTCTCACATTTTTGTTTAACTAAACAATGTTAATTAGAAAAAATCAGCATGTATAATGTCTTGCATGAATTGTAAAGCATTTAATATTCTTATTGCCTCAAATTCTTATTATGTAAGTCAGGGGCCACACACACCACACAGAGGCCAAAAAGAGTGTAGAATTTTGCAAATTTGGTGAAAAAAATTGGTTAACATATTTGTCCTTAAATTACTTGGATTCTTTCTATTTTATTTGTGTGGTAAACATACATTCATTTTCTATTTTTTTAATTTAACCTATTGTATTTTTATTCATTACCATTTAGTCCCCTTCTACCTCCTCCTCCCAGTAATCATTACACTGTTGTCCATGCCTATGAGTCCTTTTTTTTTTTTTTTTTTTTTTTGCTTAATCCCTCCAACGCCTACTTCCCCTGGCCCACCAGCTGTCATTTGGCTCTCCATCTATGAGTCTGTCCCCATTTTCCATGTTTGTTCAGTTTGTTCATTAGATTCCACATATTAGTGAAGTCATATGGTATTTCTCTTTAACTGACCAATTTATTTAACTTAGCATAATATTCTCCAAGTCCATCCAAATTGTCACAAATGGTAAAACTTTTTTCTTTTTTACAGCCAAGTAGTATTCATTGTGTAAATGTCCCATAGTTGTTTTATCCACTCACCTACTGACAGACACTTGCATGGCTCTCATATCCTGATGATTGTAAACAATGCTGCAGTAAATATTTGGGTGCTTACATTCTTTCACATTAGTGTTTTATGTTTCCTTGGATAAATTCCCAGAAGTGGAATCACTGGGTCATAATGAATTACCACTTTTAATTTTTAAGGGATCTCCATACTGCTTTCCACAGTGGCTGCACCAGTCTGCATTCCCACCAGCAGTGCAGAAGGGTTCCCTTTTCTCCACATCCTCGCCAGCACTTGTTGTTTGTGGATTTATTAATGATGGCCATTCTGACCTGTGTGAAGTGGTATCTCATTGTGGTTTTAATTTGCATTTCTCTGATGATTGGTGATATTGAGCATCTTTTCATCTGCCTATTGTCCACCTGTATGTCCTCTTGGAGACATTTCTAGTCAGGTCATTTGCCCATTTTTAAAATTGGGCTGTTTGTTTTTTGGTGCTGAGTTTTGTAATTTCTTTATAAATTTTTGATATAAATCCTAGTTCAGATGTATTGACGAATGCGACCTCCCACCCTGTGGATTGTTTTTTATTTTGTTGATCATTTTCTTTGTTGTGCTAAAACGTTTTTTAGTTTGATGTAGTCCCAATTGTTTATTTTTTCTTTTGTTTCAATTGCCAAGGGAGATATATCCAATAAAATATTGCTATGAGCAATGTCCAAGCTTTTGCTACCTATTTTCTTCTATGATTTTTATGGTTCTAGGTGTAATATTTGTGTCTTTGATCCATTTTGAATTTATTGTGTATGTTATAAGAAGATAGTATATTTTTATTTATCTATATGTACTTGTCCAATTTTCCTAGCAACACTTATTGACTAGACTATCATTAGCCTGTTGTATGTGCTTGCTATCATTTGTCAAATATATATATTTTTTTAATTTTATTTTTGGTTATTCAATTACAGTTGTCCCATTTTTCCCCCATTGCTCCCCCTTCCCAGCCCATCCCTTTTCCCACAATTATATCCCTCCCCGTTGTCCATGTCCATGAGTCATTCATATACGTTCCTTGACTAGACCCTTCCCTTACTTATCCCCCTTCTCTCCCTCCCCCCTCCCCCCTACTGACTACTATTCTAGTCTTTGCCTGTTTAGTTCGTTTGTTTGTGTTGCTCTTTAGTTTCCTGTATTGGGTGATATCATATGGTATTTTGCTTTCTTTGCCTGGTTTATTTCACTAAGCATAATTCTCTCTAGTTCTATCCATGTTGTCGCAAATGGCAGGAGTTCTTTCTTTCTTTCTGCTACATAGTATTCCATTGTGTAGATGTACCACCGTTTTTGGATCCACTCATCTACAGATGGACACTTAGGCTGTTTCCAGCACTTAGCTATTGTAAACAGGGCTGCTATGAACATAGGGGTGCATAGGTTTTTTTGAATTAGGGTTTTAGGATTTTTCGGGTATAATCCTAGCAGTGGAATCACTGGTTCAAATGGCAGTTCCATTTTTAATTTTTTGAGGAAATTCCATACTGTTTTCCACAGTGGCTGCACCAGTCTGCATTCCCACCAATAGTGCAGTAGGGTTCCTGTTTCTCCACATCCTCACCAGCACTTGTTGTTTGTTGATTTGTTGTTGATGGCCATTCTGACTGTTGTAAAGTGGTATCTCATTGTGGTTTTTATTTGCATCTCCCTGATGGCTAATGATGTTGAGCATTTTTTCATGTGTCTATGGACCTTCTGTATGTCCTCTTCTGAGAAGTGTTTGTTCAGGTCCTTTGCCCATTTTTTAATTGGGTTGTTTGTTTTCTTGATGTTGAGTTGTATAAGCTCTTTATATATTTTGGAGATCAGTCTCCTGTCTGTGATATCATTGGCAAATATGTTTTCCCATATGGTTGGTTTCCTTTTCATCTTGCTGATGTTTTCTTTTGATGAGCAGAAACTTTTTAGTTTGATGTAATCCCATTTGTTTATTCTTTCCTTTATTTCTCTTGCCTTAGGAGATGTATCCGTGAAGATATTGTTACGTGTGATATCTGAAATTTTCCTGCCTATGTTTTCCTCTAGGACTTTTATGGTATCACGGCTTACATTTAAGTCTTTAATCCATCTTGAGTTTATTCTCGTGTGTGGTGTAAGTTGGTGGTCTAGTTTTGTTTTTTTGCACGTCCCTGTCCAGTTCTCCCAGCACCATTTGTTAAAGAGGCTCTTCTCACTCCGTTTTATGTTCCTTCCTCCTTTATCAAAGATTAGTTGACCATAGAGGCCTGGGTTTATTTCTGGGCTTTCAATTCTGTTCCACTGATCTATATGTTTCTGTTCCACTGATCTATATGTGTCAAATATTAATTGACTGTAAAGATGTGGGTATATTTCTGGTCTATCTATTCTGTTCCATTGGTCTGATTGTCTGTTTTTATGCCAGTACCATAATCTTTTGATTACTATTGCCTTATAGTACAGTTCAATACTAGGTAGTATGATTCTTCCAACTTTGTTTTTCTTTCTCACAATTGCAGGGCCTTTTGTGGTTTGATATAAATTTTTGAAACATTTGTTTTACTTCTATGAAATATGTCATTGTAATTTTGATAAAAATTGCATTGAATCTATAGACTGCTTTGGGTAAAATGGCTATTTTAATAATGCTAATTTTCCTATTCATGAACACAATATGTACTTCCACTTATTTGTATATTCAATTTCTTTCTTCAGTGTCTTATAATTTTCCAAGTACAGGTCTTTTACATCCTTGGTTAGGTTTATTCCTAAGTATTTTATTCTTTTTGCAGCAAATGTCAATGAGATTATTTTCCTAATTTTCTTTCTCTTATTTCATTATTGCCATATAAAATACAACTGATTTTGGAATATTAATTCTGTATCCTACTACTTTTCTGAATTCATTTTTTATTTCTATTAGTTTCTTGATGGAATCTTTGGAGTTCTCTATGTACAGCATCATCTTATCTGCAAAAACATCACTTTTACTTCCTTCTTTCCCATTTGAATGCTTTTTATTTCTTTTTGTCTGATTCACATGTCTAGGACTTCCAGTACTATGTTGAAAAAAGATGAGAGTGGACATCCCTATCTTGTTCCCAATCTTAAGGGAAACACATATAGTTTTTGTCCATTGAGTATGATGCTGGTAGTGGGTTTGTCATATGTGGCTTTTATTATGTTTAGGTATGTTTTTTCTAATCCCACTCTGCTGAGTGTTTTTATCACAAATCAGTGCTGGATTTTATCAACTGCTTTTTATACATCTATTGGTATGAGCATGTGGCTCTTATCCTTCATTTTTTTTAATATGGTGTATTACATTTACTAATTTGTGAATGTTGTACCAATGCTGCATTCCAGGAAAAATATCTCACTTGATCATCATGTGTAATCTTTTTGTTGTATTGCTATATTTGTGTTGCTAATATTTTGTTGAGGATGTTATTGTCTATGTTCATCAGGGATATTGGTCTATAATTTTATTTCTTTATAATGTCTTTATCTGTTTTGGAATTAGAAAAATGTTGGCCTCATAAAATGAGTCTGGGATCCTTTATAGCATTGTAGTCTGAGAAAACACTTGGTATGATTTCAATCTTCTTATATTTATCGAGACTTCTTTTGTGTCCTAAGTTGTGGCCTATCCTAGAAAACATTCTATGTGCAATTGAAAAGTATGTACATCCTGCTGCTTTGGGATGAAATTCTCTAAAGATGTTAATTAAAGCCATTTGATCCTGTGTCATTTAAAACTGCTGATTCCTTGTTGATTTTCTTTCTGGAATATCTATCCATTAAAGTCAAAGGGGTGTTAAAAGCCCAACTATGACTGTATTTCTGTTGATCTCTTCCTTTATATCCATCACGATTTGCTTCAAATATTTGCATGCTCCTACATTGAGTGTATAAATGTTTATTAGGTTTATATATTCTTGTTTAATTGTTCTTTATTGTTATGTAGCATCCTTCTTTGTCTCTAACTATAGCCTTGAATTTAAAGTCTATTTTGTTGGATATAAATACTACTACCCAACTTTTCTTTTTCTTTCCATTTGCATGCAATATCTTTTCCATCCCTTTACTTTTAGTCTGTCTGTATCTTTCTATCTGAGTTGTGTCTCTTGAAGGCAGTCGTCGTCGGCAGCCGTCCGTCTCGAGAGACGATGGTGTAGCTTCTTAAGAGTCTATCTGCACCGCCGAGAATGGCTGTGCAGTCCGACTCGGGAGTGACACGGTATCTGTCTTCTCCCGTGTTGAATCGACATCTTGCGATGACCCTGGAGTGTCCTCTCCAGTGAAGCTGAAGCTACAGAGCCTGAGCAGGGTGATATGGAGGGTCTGCTGTTGCCCATGCAGCAGACCCCCCCTCTCTTTGCAGCTGAAGGGTCCAAGGGAAAGACGGAGTCAATCCAGCTTGGCTTCAGGTGCGCCGCAGGAGTTGCCGGTGTTGACTACAACGTCAAACCGCCTTAGGGACTCCGGCTCCGAATTTTCTGTCGGGGTTTACTCCCTTAGCCTTTCCCCTGAAGAGGTATGCCACAAGGCAGCGGAGGTTTTTTGGAGTCAGAGTTTTCCTTCTCTGATGTACCCTGACTGGAAGATCGAACCAGCGACACTTAGCTCGCAGGCCGACGCTCAATCCACTGAGCCAAACCAGCCAGGGGGGTCTTGAAGGCAGTATGTATGTGTATATATATATCTATCTATATATATATATAGATATAGATATAGATATAGATATATATACTTTTGTTTTTTACTTATCCATTAAGCTACCTTATGACTTTTTGTTGGAACATGTAAACCACCACATTTAAAGTGATTACTGATAGATACATATTCTATGTCACTTTATTGTTAGACTATTTCCCCCGTTTTTTTCCTTCTCTTTGGGTCCAACTTGTTTGAGACTCTCTAAGGTTCCAGGATTTGTACGTCTTTTTCCTTCACCAGATTATGGGAGCTTTTGGTTCTTATTTCTTCAAATAGATTTTCAATCTCTTGCTCACTCTCTTCTCCTTGTAGTATGCTCATGATGTAAATGTTGTTATGCTTCACGTTGTCCAAAATGTTTCTTAAGCTCTCTTCATTTTTTTAAATGCTTGTTTATTTTGTGCTGCTCTGGGTGTTTTTTCTATCTTATCTTCTGAATCACTTATTTGATCCTCTGGTTCATCAAACCTACTGTTTATTCCTTCCAGTGTATAACTTATTTCAGATATTGCAATTTGTATTACTTACTGGTCCTTTTCTATGGTTTCTATGTTTTGTTTTGTTTTTTTAATGCTTTTGAGTATCCTTATAATCATTACTCTAAACTTCTGATAAACTGCTTGCCTCCATTTAATCTACTTCATCTTCTGAAGAATTCTCTTGTTCTTTCATTTGGGGCCTATTTCTTTGTCTTCCCATTTTGGTTTCTTCTTTGTATTTTCCATCTTTTTTTAAAAGTAATTTATTTGTTTGTTTATTTAATTTATTTTTAGAGAGAGGAGAAAGGAGAAAGAGAGAGAGAAACATCACTGTGTGGTTGCCTCTCACTTGCTCCCCCAACTGGGGACCTGACATGCAACCGAGTCATGAGCCCTGACTGGGAATTGAACCAGCGACACTTGGCCCGCAGACCGAGCTCTATCCACTGAGCCACAGCAGCCAGGACTTGTATTTTCCATCTTAGTTGCTAAACTGATCAGTGATATAGCCTCAAGCAGTATTCAGTAGCAGCAAGGCTTACTTACTACAGTATGGGGGAGAGTAATTTTTTCAGGTGGAGCTATTGCTTCCCCTCAGGCCAATGCCACTTGGAGAAAAATGCTCTGACTTATAAAGATTGCTTCTGCAGTGTGGGGAATGACTCAGCACAGGGATCCTGAACACTGTTCCTTCAGTTCTCTCCTCAGAGCCACAGAAGTGGATTAAGGTTGGTTGAGGCCCTGGGCACAGAAGAAAATACTGGGCCCCTTAAAAAAAAAGAGAGAGACAGAGAGAGAGAGACAAGGAAAATAAAAATATTTGACTTCCGGCCAAGATGGAGGCTTAGACGGATGCGCTAGGTCTCCCTCTACAACTAGAGAGGAATACAACTACTTCAAAACAAAGGATAACTAGAAATTCCAGAAAATAAAACTACACGGAAGCCCAACATATGAAGTTATAAACCAGCGGCGCCCTTTGGGCAGGTAGGGGGAGCGAAAGGGGGCGGTGCTGTTTGCGGTCGCACCAGGGACAGCAGCGGGGAGAACAATCCCGGCTGCAGTCGAACCCCCGGCAGCTCGCGACCCCAACGCTGGGGAAAGCAGCCACCACATCGCCTTGAACAGTGAGGCCCAGGGGGGCGGGAGGACGGATCCCGGTCTCCTAGCGGAATAACTGTGTGAATCCATCTTGGACCCCCGCCCCCAAAGAAAGCACCACAGGGCTGGGAAATAGGTCGTGGACAGGCACCGGTCACTGGATTGTGACGACAAAGCACCATGGCACAGCAAGAAAGGTTGCCGAACGGCGCCGGTCGCTGGGTCATTACGAGTACACAGGCACTGCCCCCTACAGCCGGCCCAAGAAAACAAAACGCATCTGTCAAAATGAGGCAGACAACTATAGAAATCCCGGTGGCACAGCTCACCAGGCAACAGATGGAGAAACTGACAGATGAACAGATAAGAAACCTGTCAGATGATCAGTTCTGGGCCATTGTTATCAGGTGGCTTACAGAATTCACAAAAGATCTGGAAAAAGATGAGAAAGAAGCGAAAAACACTCATAACGAAAGGAACAAAACCACATACGAGACAGATGGTAAGGAAAAAAAATCCAGAGTTCATTTCAACAAACTGGAATATGGAGAAGGAACAAGCAGTCAACCAATGCAGAGAGAGGAAATGGGAAGCAACGATGAGAGGATCAGAAACCTCTGGGACAGCTATAAAAGGCCCAACATAAGAATCATTGGTTTGCCAGAGAGCGAGGAAGATGAACTAGAACTTGAAAAAATGAGTGAAAATATAATAAAAGAGAACTTCCCAGACTTGGGGAAGGAAATAGACTTACAGGTCCAGGAAGCACAGAGAGTTCCAAAAAAACTGGACCCAGGGAGAACCACTCCAAGACACATTATAATCAAAATGTCAAAAATTAAAGATAAAGAGAGAATCTTAAAAGCAGCAAGAGAGAAGAAAAGAATTATGTACAAAGGGGTCCCAATTAGACTATCAGCTGACTTCTCAAGGGAGACCCTGCAGGCAAGAAGGGACTGGCAAGAAATATTCAAAGTAATGAAAATCCAAAACCTACAACCACGAATACTCTATCCAGCAAAATTGTCATTCAGAATAGAAGGACAGAGAAAGTGTTTCCAGGACAAAATAAAACTGAAAGAGTTCATTAGATCCAAACCACTGTTATATGAGATGTTAAAGGGACTGGTTTAGAAAAAGGAGGATCAAGACAATGAAATCTAAAATGAAAACTGCATCACAAGAAACAACAGAAGCTAGGGAACTGAAACAAAGGCAAAACTAAACAGGCAACAAGAGTGGAAAAAGAACTATAGGTGTGGGGAACATATTGGGGGGAGGTCAACAGGGAGGGGGAATGGGGAGAGGGAGGGAGATGATATAGGAATTAAGGATCATGGTAGGAGGGAATGGAATAGAGAGAGAGGTTGAGAAGAACTGTATGCACAACTAATGGACATGATCTAAAAGGGGGGGACAACTGGAGGGAGGGGGGCCACCGGGTGGAGGGGAGCAGAGGGAAGGGAAATTGGCACAAATGTAATATTATAATCAATAAAACACATTAAAAAAAAGATGATTAGTAAGAAGAAAGTAATATAATAATAAACATTTATTAGAAATTAAAAAAAAAGAAAATAAAAATATTTATTCATACACACAGAACACTATTTTTAAAACTGTAAATGAAACAAGTACATATCCACAAACTAATTTACATCCCTGTGTATTTGCTATATTGTAAGTCTGCACTACAGGAGAACCTTTGTAAGTACAAAGTAGCAAATAAGATTCTATTGTTCCAATGAGTGGTAGCACAGCTGTGCAGGGCCTATGCAGGGTAGTATGTGTATAGTATGAAGTGTGGTAATGAAAAAATGAAAATAAGCGAATATAAACATACTATCAGGTTTTGCCAGGCCCTTTAGATGTTGGGGCCCAGGGCTCATGCCCGGTGTGCCCACTGTTAAATCCATTTCTGAGAACCACCAGCCTGAGACTCTCCTAAAGTGTCTCTAGTCCACTCTGTGCTTCTTCTGCTAGATCCCAGGATAAGTGGCTGCAAATGAAAATTGTGTGTTTGGCCGTTTAAGAGGTTCTCTGCATCTCCAGCTATCTCTCCCTGGAAGACAGAAACCCTGCTGCTTTTCACAGCTGGATGTATCTGGATTCCTTTCTGGCTCTGGTGCAATAGGCTGGAAAGCTCAGCTTGGGGTTTTGACTGCACACTTCTCAGGGGAACTCCTGGCTGCTGAAATATATCTCCTTGGAACTTCAGGTGTCACTGATGGGAGCCCATCCAACACTTTTGTGCCTCCTCTGCACTCCTTATTATTCTCATTGTAGTGAAGTGGTTTCTCCTGTCTGTCCTTGGTCATAAGGCTTCTCTCTAGCTAGTGTTCAATTGGTTATTTAGGATTATTTTTCTACAATTTAGTTGCAATTCCAGATTGGTCCTGGGGGGATGTTACTGTAGCTTCCACCTACTCCTCCACCACCTTAGTTGTGAATTATATGGTGTACTCACCAGAGAGAAAAAACACAGGAAGAACAAACAACAGAAGTCCATGATTCTATATTTTGTTTAATTAAGCATTGTCTGCTTACTATATTTACCATAGTGAGCAGGAATTAAAATTTTTAAAAAGGAGGAAAACTCATTTTCCAAGTAGTCCTTGTTCAAATCTTAATGATTATGTTATTTGAAGTTCATTAAATATACCATGAAATAATTAATTGTCTAAAAAATCTCAGTGTGGGATTTCAGGTTGTATTTAATGCTGTGAAAAAATTTAGACATAAGACAATTTTTAATAAAGTAGTTTTTTGATAATGACCCATGTCTCATTTATACGAAGGCTAGAGTTAGACATTTTGGTAATATTTCTAATAATTTACTTTTTATTAGCATTTAACTCATATCAATATTCTACTAGTGTGAAATAAACTTATTGAGAAAAAATATTTTCCAACCTGCTACACTCTAATATGACCCTATTTTCACCTGACTGTAAAGGTTCTATATCAAAAGGCTTGTGAGAAAATGAAAAACAAAGAGGCAATTTATCAGTTTAATGCTCTGAATTTTAGGAACTGAAACTATCAAGAAAGTTTGAGGACTTATTCTGAATAGTAACTAGGTGATCTTGGGCCATATACCTGAACATTTTATTTGTTATCTCAACAGTGAAATGAACATATTAGTTTTCAACTCAAAGCATGTGGGGAGAATTTAAGGCAATAATGTTTATAGAGCATTTAGAACATTAGCTGGGCATTGTAAACACTCAATAATTGCACATACAACTTTCTCATCTCTTCAAATTATATGATCATCATTTTCCCTCACAAAAGACAGAAGGCACAGATTAGAGTACTACTTCTAAAATATTAATGGGTATCTCATTAATAATGCAAATTCTGAAGGAGGTGGGGTTTGAGTTTCTTCACTTCCAATAAGCTTCTTCATGATGTTGATGCATTTAAGGCTGAGACCACACTTTCAGGAGCATGGCACTTAGGCTTCCCCTGTTCTAGAGTGCAGGAGTTCCAGATTCTAGGAAGCCCCTCAGACTGCAGGCAAATACCTCTATCTCCTCAAAAATAACCATTTTGAAGAATGCTTAGAGATTTAGGGAGGTGTAAAGAGTTATAGAAAGTAAAGGGCTCACTTGTGCTTTCTCTGCCATTCCAGCTGAGTTCTTCTGGATTGCTGTGGGGATGATCATCCAAAAGCTGTGCCCTATGAAGGGACAGCAGAGTGTCACTTGGCATAGATTTCTCACTGCATTTCATCCCAGGTAGACATGCCAAAATAGAGAAAATAAAATCCACTCTTAACAGAAAAAGTCTCATTTACTTATAGAAATGCATGCTAAAATACATTTTGACACCTTTTTTTTTTTACAAAAAATATTTATCAGAAAAAAAGCTATATCCAGAAACTGTCAATTGTTTCATCAGAAACAAAAATAATTCAACATGGAACAATAAAACATATTTTATAGCATTAAGTTGAATTATGTTTATTTACTTTGCATGTAAATAGACACGATTTCACTTCTGATGGAAAAAAAACTTAAATTTTTTCTCTTTAAGGGAAAAAGTTTCAAAAACATTTGGTTCAAAATGTTATTTTAAAAAAGATATTATTTCCTTTACTCTGTTGTATCATCTTACTTATAAAACTTTGGAGTTAGAAACAGCCTAAGGAGTTTAGCCTTCCTGTTCACCTTTCCCCAAAAAGTAGCACAAGCACATCAAGACCAAAGCATCAAGAATCCCAGGGTTTAGGCAGTTGATTCACTTTCATCCACTATATTCAGAACATTCCTTTTCATTTACTACTACAGAAGAAAATCAGAGGAAACAACAACAACAAATATCTCCTCCACCAAGCAGAGAAACATTTCATAAGCTTCCATTGTCAGTTATAGAATTATCCCTTTCCACTGCTGAGAACTCTCCACTGCGACTGACCTTTGACTAGTTTTCCCCCTAAGATCTAAGCTTTATTTCCACTGCTAAATTATTGAGACCACATTGTTGAATGAATAAATGTTAATTCAAGAATGGAATGATCACTACATCACAGGGAAGCTGAGTAACATTAGGAGTAAAAAGAAATTTACATACATTTAGAGAAAATTTTTATACTGCAGGGAAATGATTTATTTATAATTCCCACTTAATGGTTTTAGAGTTTAAAAAATATCTTTCGCAAATAAAAGCCATTTAAACATTTATTTTAGCTTACCAATGTCTTCTCATGGTCTTTATATTTGACATTTTTCTTCATTATATGGCTTAAGATGCAATTCTCTGCAACCACCCTAACTTTCTATGGGCTTGTGCTGAGTTTGAGAATTTCTTGCTATACATGAATTCAGGCCTTTTTTTTCATCATTTACTGTGTTACCTAGGTAGCTTCTATTCACAGTTTTGCAGTTTTTAGAAAGTGGAATGTTTACCTTAAGTTTTATATAAATGATTCTAGTTTTATTTTGTTTGATTTTCAGACCAATGAAATGTTTATTTATTATTTTTTAATTATTTTTTAAATTTACTGGGGTGACATTTGTTAATAAAATTACATAAGTTTCGGGTGTACAACTCTATAACACATCATTAGTATATTGTATTGTGTATTCACCATCCCCAAGGCAAGTCTCGTTCCATCACCATTTATCTCCCCATAACCCTCTTCTATCTCCTCCATCCCCCTTTCCCTCTGGTAATCACCATTCTGTTGTCTGTGTCTATGAGGTGTTTTATTTTCTTTGCTTAATTTCTTCACCCTTTTCACCCAGAACAGCTGTCAAACACTTCTCTAAAGAGGACATATGTAAGATGAAAGACTTGTGAAAAGTTTGTTAATATTGCATTTGTACTGGAGCTAATGGATTTACCCTGAAAGTTTTATCAACACATATGACGAGCATGAATTTTATTATTTAACTCAAACCAATTAAAGAAATTTCAAATTTTTAAAATACAGAATTATATAGCTCCATATATAAAATTTATTCTAGTAATATTTAAATATTTTATCATAATTTTATTATAAAAAATTGAAAGTACCAAATATAGTCATGAGACTATGAGAACACTAAAAATACTAGACTGTAATTTCCTAAAAGTTTTTCCACAAAGGCAAACTCCTTTTTTTAATATTTTGTTGTAGTGCTGATTGATGCACACTAACATGTTAGCTTCAGGTCCACTGAGAAATTATCAAAAGATAATATAGTGCCAAGAAATTAATATTTGTTGAATGTATTAATGTTGATTGTACTGAATCATGCACACATTCTATATAGGTGCACTTTGTGTTAAACTGCAAGATCACTGGCAGATTAAGACTGCACTCCCTGAATTTAAAACTGAGAAATTTATGCTTTACAAGCTGACATACCTACAAGTGCAGCTCCTTTAGTATTATGGCATAACCAGCTGTAATAAATGGTTAGAAAAAATGTTTAACACAATCCATAGATAGGCTATGAGATTAATAATCATATATTAATCATTGTCATGATCATCATAATCCTGATCAGAATTATGATGGTTATGAGTTAGTCATTTAGATATAATGGTAATCCTTCAACTTAATTCCTAATGGTGTAACTCTCTGTTCTATAAAAGACAAGGAGAAGCTGACCTCCATTGTCTTTTCTATCAGAGAATTTCTAACGACTCATATGCATTGCAGAGACATAATTGTAAGAGAATAATTTAATGATTGACAGTTTCCACAGAAAATTTCCTGAATGTTTAAACATAAGCTTTTGTCCACACTGTCCTACCATAAAAATTCATTCATGTTTTCTCATAACTAGTGCAAAGCATCAGTAAAACTCAATGTTCGTACTGTAATAATGTACGTTCATATTTATAATTTTAACTTTGGTGTCATTTGTTGTAAATGCTATTTCTGTACTGTTTGATATGCAAAATCCAAAGATAAAAAATGAGTGAAGAGTTGAACATAATCAATATCCAACTTTATATATTTACCCTGATTTTCAATAATTGCAATCTTTATGCTAGTTCTTATTTTCTCCATACCTCTTCCTCAATAGATTTCTTTGCTTTTTATCTAACCTCAGTGACCAATTATTTATTTAGTGCTATTGTTTCATTTCATTTCTATTTGTATAAACTTAGTCCTATTTATCAATGTCAAGCTTCTCATGTTCCTAGTCTATCCTGAACAAACTCAGAAATTTTTAAAACAGAAAGATACAGTGATATAAAGAGTAATATTATGCTATATTGTACTATAAAGTACAAGTGAAGATGAATAAATGTGTGCTGTTAATTCAGAAGTGGATAATCACAAATTATAATTAATTTTTATAAAGAAAACAATTTGAAATATGTATAAAAAGACTTCAAATTTACGTAGCAAAATAATTAAATGCTGACTGAAATTCAATAACTATAGAAGATATAACCCAAGATTACATATATATTTATTTTACATGTAAACTAATCATCTGAGAAAATTTTTTAATTTTTCTGGAAAATATATGGGTAATAATAGTTCATAAAAAGTTTTGAGGGCCAAGATGGAGGCTTAGACGGACATGCTCGGCCTCCCTCTACAACTAGAGAGGAATACAACTACTTCAAAACAAAAGATAATTAGAAATTCCAGAAAATAAAACTACACGGAAGCCCAACGTATGAAGTTATAAATCGGCAGCGCTCTTTGAGCGGGTAAGAGCGAAAGTAGGCGGTGCTGTTTGCGGTCGCACCAGGGACAGTGGCAGGGAGAACAATCCCAGCAGCAGGGAGGACGATCCCGACTGCAGTCAAACCCCGGCGGCTCACGACCCCAACGCTGGGAGAAGCAGCCACCACATCGTCTCGAACAGTGAGGCCCAGGGGGCAGGAGGATGGATCCCGGTCTCCTAGCGGAATAACTGAGTGAATCCAACTTGGACCCCCGCCCCCACACACAGCACCACAGGGCTGCGAAATAGGTTGCGGATCGCCACTGGTCGCTGGGCAGTGACGACAAAGCGCCGGCAAGAAAGGTTGCGGATCGGCGCTGGTCGCTGGGTCATTACGAGTACACAGGCACTGCCCCCTATAGCCGGCCCAAGAAAGCAAAATGCATCTGTCAAAATGAGGCAGACAACTATAGAAATCCCGGTGGCGCAGCTCACCAGGCAACAGATGAAGAATCTGACAGATGAACAAGTAAGAAACCTGTCAGAGGCTCAGTTCAGGGCCATTGTTATCAGGTGGCTTACAGAATTAACAAAAGATCTGGAAAAAGATGAGAAAGAATCAAAAAACACTCATAATGAAAGGAACAAAACCACATACGAGACAGATGGTGAGGAAATAAAATCCAGAGTTCAAATCAACAAACCGGAACACAAAGAAGGAACAAACAGTCAACCAGTGCAGAGAGAAAAAACGGGAAGCAAGGAAAATGATGAGAGGATCAGAAACCTCTGGGACAGCTATAAAAGGCCCAACATAAGAATCATTGGTTTGCCAGAGGGCGAAGAAGATGAACTAGAAATTGAAAAATTAAGTGAAAATATAATAAAGCAGAACTTCCCAAACTTGGGGAAGGAAATAGACTTACAGGTCCAGGAAGCACAGAGAATTCCAAAAAAACTGGACCCAGGGAGAACCACTCCAAGACACATTATAATCAAAATGTCAAAAGTTAAAGATAAAGAGAGAATCTTAAAAGCAGCAAGAGAGAAAAAAGAATCATGTACAAAGGGGTCCCAATTAGACTATCAGCTGACTTCTCAAGGGAGACCCTGCAGGCAAGAAGGGACTGGCAAGAAATATTCAAAGTAATGAAAATCCAAAACCTACAACCACGAATACTCTATCCAGCGAAATTGTCATTCAGAATAGAAGGGCAGAGAAAGTGTTTCCAGGACAAAATAAAACTGAAAGAGTTCATTAGATCCAAACCACTGTTATATGAGATGTTAAAGGGACTGGTTTAGAAAAAGGAGGATCAAAACTATGAACACTAAAATGAAAACTGCATCACAAGGTACAACAACAGAAGCTAGGGAATTGAAACAAAGGCAAACTAAACAGGCAACGAGAGTGGAAAAAGAACTATAGGTATGGGAAGCATATTGGGGGGAGGTCAGCAGGGAGGGGGAAGGGAGAGAGGGAGGGAGATGATATAGGAATTAAGGATCATGGTAGGAGGGAATGGAATAGACAGAGAGAGGTTGAGAAGAACTATATGCACAACTAATGGACATGGTCTAAAAGGGGGGGACAACTGGAGGGAGGGGAGCCACCGGGTGGAGGGGAGAAGAAGGAAGGGAAATTGGGACAAATGTAATATTATAATCAATAAAACACATTAAAAAAAAGAAAAAAAAAGTTTTGAAAATAAAAATGACAAAGTTTTCCCCATCAGATATTAAAATACAATACCATTAAAATTATTTAAATGATAGGGGTTGAAATTAAAATATTTTCTAACCAATTTCATATAATTCATAGTCTAGAACTAAAATCAATAGATGTTTAATATAATAAAGATCATTAATAAGTGATAAAATAAAATATTTAATAAAGATTATGGGGAAAATAGCTTATAAAAAATTAAAGTTATACATCATGCACCAAAAAGTCATATCTGGATTCAAAATATAAATTTAAAAAAAATAGGTAAATAAAGTACAACTTATTATCAAATAATATTTATTAACATTTTAGAAGTTTGTTTAAAAGGATATTATTGTACATCAGATAGAAAAAAGATAAAAAATGCACTAATCAAAACCATTTTATTTAATCTGCAGCTCAGGAAGCAATCACTTAAAACTTGAAGCTTCACATTTATCACTCTTTGAAGTTATACATGTACCTTTTAATAAGCATTCTCCTCTATTTTATAAAATACTGTTCTAGTATCCAAACACAAAAGAGGATCTCCTCTCCTTCTCAGGGCCGCATGGCGGGGGACTCTTGAAGCAGCCTGGAGACCCCTTCTCCGGGCCGCATGGAGGGGGCCCCTTCGCCGAGCCGCGTGGAGGGAGCACACGAGAGAGCGAGAGAGCGAGAGCTCCAGAGCAAGCGCGCCAGAGAGAGAGAGAGAGAGAGATAGAGCCCGAGAGCGAGTGCGCGAGTGAGAGAGCTAAAATGTCCGCAGCTGCTTATATATCCCTGACTGCGTCCTCTGATGCAGTGGGCGTTGCAAACAGTTCTGACCATTTACAGAACCCTACGTAGGCTCTGGGCCCTGGCTGGTTTGGCTCAGTGGATTGAGCGTCGGCCTGCGAGCTAAGTGTCGCTGGTTCGATCTTCCAGTCAGGGCACATCAGAGAAGGAAAACTCTGACTCCAAAAAACCTCCGCTGCCTTGCGGCATACCTCTTCAGGGGAAAGGCTAAGGGAGTAAACCCCGACAGAAAATCCGGAGCCGGAGTCCCTAAGGCGGTTTGACGTTGTAGTCAACACCGGCAACTCCTGCGGCGCACCTGAACCCAAGCTGTATTGACTCCGTCTTTCCCTTGGACCCTTCAGCTGCGAAGAGAGGGGGGATCTGCTGCATGGGCAACAGCAGACCCTCCATATCACCCTGCCCAGGCTCTGTAGCTTCAGCTTCACTGGAGAGGACACTCCAGCGTCATCGTAAGATGTCGATTCAACACGGGAGGAGACAGATACCGTGTCACTCCCGAGTCGGACTGCACAGCCATTCTCGGCGGTGCAGATAGACTCTTAAGAAGCTACACCATCGTCTCTCGAGACGGACGGCTGCCCACGATCCAAACACAGAATAGATTTAAATGTATTTAATATTTATAATTTTAAATACTGTTAGATGTTCTCTTCTGCAAGTTGCTTAATTTTGCTCAACATTATGTATGAGAGAATTATCTTGGTTGTTCATTTAGTTTTATTGTATAAAAATTCACTAAATGATTATGGCAAAATAATCCTATACATTGATATGTTTTTAGACATTTAGGATATTATCAACATTTTAACTTTTAAACAAATGTTATTTTTCCCCTGATATTAAGAATAATAAAACCGTACTTTAAAAAAGAAATCTATGCACCCAAATTTAACAACATGGTTGAAGTGGATCAATTTCTTGAAAGACACAATCTGCCAAAGTCATACCAGAAAAAATAACCTAAGTAGGCCTGTATATATTAATAAAATTGAGTCAATAAATAGTAACCTCTTAAAAGAGAAAGCACCCATCCCAAATGTATTCATTGGTGAATTCTACCAAAACTTAGGGGGGAAAAAATCATACCAATTATTTACAATCTCTTTCAGAAGAGAGAAACACAGAAAATTCTTTCTAACTAATTCTATAAAGCCAGAATTATCCTAAACCAAAATCAGACAAATAAATTATTAAGTTGGCCAAAAAGTCTGTTTGTTTACTTTCATATGTTGGGTCTAGTAGTACTTAGAGTTGTCTTTAGCTTCATTCAAAAGCAATTGTATTAGATTCTATTGTGACAGCCATCATATCAGTGTGCTTTTTTAAAAAACATCAAAATTGGGAAATTTTGTGTAGCCATTTTAATACTGAAGATGGAAAAAATACACAACATTTTTGGCATATTATGCTTTATTCTTTTAAGAAAGGTAAAAACGTAACTGAAATGAAAAAACAAAACAAAACAAAATGTGTGCAGCATATGGAGAAGGTGCTGTGACTGATGGAACATGTCAGAAATGGTTAACAAGGTTTCATGCTGGAGATTTCTCACTGGACAATGCTCCACAGTTGAGTTGACCAGTTGAAGTTGACAGCAATGAAATCAAAACATTGAGACCAATCAACATTATACCATGCGGGAGATAGCTGACATACTGAAAATATCCAAATCAACTATTGAAAATCATTTGCACCAACTTGTTTATGTTAATTGCTTTGATGTTTGGATTCCACATAATTTAAGCAAAATAAAACCTACTTGACCATATTTCTGCATGTGATTCTCTACTTAAATGTAAATAAGCTGTTTCTTTTTTAAAAACAAATTGCAATGGGCAATGAAAAGTGGACACTTTACAATAACATGGAACAGAAAATATCATGAGGCAAGTGAAATGAACCACCACCAACCACAACAAAAGCTGGTCTTCATTCAAAGAAGGTGACATTGTGTAAATGGTGCAACTGAATGGGAGTCCTCTGTTATGAGCTTTTTCTGGAAAACAAAATGATTAATTCCAACAAGTACTGCTTGCCTGTTAGACCAACTGAAAGCAGCACTCAATGAGAAGCATCCAAAATTAGTCAATGGAAG
Organism: Furipterus horrens; assembly: GCF_987537825.1. NCBI lineage: Eukaryota > Metazoa > Chordata > Mammalia > Chiroptera > Furipteridae > Furipterus > Furipterus horrens. Next base: position 87,661,491 of record NW_028327171.1, read on the forward strand.
ATGCATAGTATTCCATTAGGATACCTCAACTGCGTATATTTTTGATGACCAAATACTCTTACAGTTTGGCTGGGAAGCTCTCTTTCATCTGCTGTATTCATCAGACATTACACCTTTGGATTTCCATTTATTTTTGTATTTACTAAATTCTCTTAGTGAAAAAAAAGTATTCAATCCCCTGGAAGACTGCAAAAGACACCTGGAACAGTTCTTTGCTCAAAAAGATAAAAAGGTTTTGAGAATATGAAATTATGAAGTTGCCTAAAAGATGGCAGAAGGTAGTGGAACAAAATGATGAATACATTGGTCAATAAAATTACTGATTAAAATAAAAATTTGGTTTTTATTTTTACTTTAAAACCAAACAAATGTTCTGGACAACCCATTATAAGAAGAGAAAGATATCCACCAGTATCTCTCTTGATCATAGATGAAAAAATCCTAAACAAAATATTAGCAAATCAAATTTTTAAATGCATAAAAATACTCATACACCATGACTAAGTGGGATTTATCCCAGGTTTTCAAGGCTGGCTTAGCATTTGAAAAGCTATATATATATATATATATATATATATATATATATATATATATATATATATACACACACACACACACGCATACATATGCGTGTGCGTATCTATAATATTTATTATATATAATAAAATTCACAGTTATATATCAATAATATAGAAAAGTCATTGACAATATCCAATAGCTATTCATGTTAATATTTCACAATATTAGGGATAGAGAAAATAGTATTTTCGAAGAGACTTGGGAAAAACATTGTTTTTTAAATAACAAAACAAAGCTGGAATTCTGAATTTTACTTCTAGATATGTTCACACAAAAAAATGCTCCTTAATACACACAAAGATATAAACAGAAGAATATTTATTACAGGGCTGTTTGTTAGAGTAAAATATTACAGACAACCAGACAACCTAAATGTCTATAATAAGATGAATATATAGTGATATTTCCATATGATGGACAGCCATACAGCAGTGAAAATACTGAACTAGAATTGCATGTGTGTGTATATATATATATGTATATATATATATCCCCCTGGCTGGTTTGGCTCAGTGGATTGAGCGTCGGCCTGCGAGCTAAGTGTCGCTGGTTCGATCTTCCAGTCAGGGCACATCAGAGAAGGAAAACTCTGACTCCAAAAAACCTCCGCTGCCTTGCGGCATACCTCTTCAGGGGAAAGGCTAAGGGAGTAAACCCCGACAGAAAATCCGGAGCCGGAGTCCCTAAGGCGGTTTGACGTTGTAGTCAACACCGGCAACTCCTGCGGCGCACCTGAACCCAAGCTGTATTGACTCCGTCTTTCCCTTGGACCCTTCAGCTGCGAAGAGAGGGGGGGTCTGCTGCATGGGCAACAGCAGACCCTCCATATCACCCTGCCCAGGCTCTGTAGCTTCAGCTTCACTGGAGAGGACACTCCAGCGTCATCGAAAGATGTCGATTTAACATGGGAGGAGACAGATACTGTGTCACTCCCGAGTCGGACTGCACAGCCATTCTCGGCGGTGCAGATAGACTCTTAAGAAGCTACACCATCGTCTCTCGAGATGGACGGCTGCCGATATATATATATATCCTGAAAAAAAATGCCCTTGGTTTGATTCCCAATCAGGGCACATGACTAGGTTGCACAATCAGGTTCCCAGATGGGGGCGTGAGTGAGAGGCAATCATACAGTGATATTTCTCTCCCTCTCTTTCCCCTTTCCCCTCTCTCTAAAAATAAATAAATAAATAAATAAGCAAACAAACAAATAAATAAGTAAATATTTTTTTAAATGTCCAATGAAAGAAGTGGTACATGCAAGATATACACAACTAAATTTACATATTTATTTATAAAACATGCAAAACTTTAGTATGTAATGCTTGTGATTTTAATAACAGACTAAAATTAAATTAAGAATTTTTCTCACCAAACGTATGTTAATGAAACCTTTTTTTTCCTTTTAAAAAACTAATTTATTTTTTAGAAAAACACAGGAGAATTTTGGCCAAGATGAAGACCTAGACTGACATGCTTCGTCTCACTCCATGACTAACAAGGAATACAACTGCTGCAAAACCAGAAATGACCAGAAGTTCCAGAAAACAAATGGAAATCCAATATATGAAATTATTAAGAGGTGGTGCTCGTCCAGACAGGTAGAAGGGGTAAAGCCAGGGAGGAGAGTTCAAGCTGTGCTGTCCGCGGCAGCAGCAGCAGTGATGGAGGCAGGACAGTGGTAAGCACAGACACCTGTATTTAGGGGGAGTCAAGAAGCACCTGTGGAGCACCCCCAGATGCAGACCAGACTCATCAGTTTACAATTCCAAAGCCAGGGAAGGCAGACTTCCATTGCCTTGGACTGTGAGGCCCGAAGCGGGTGAGGATGGAGAAGGAGGCTCCCAGTCTCTCAGTGGAGAGTGAATGGCAGGAATCCACCTTGGATCCCCACCCCCGCAGAAAACACCACAGTGTGGTGAAATGGGTCACCTGGTTGTGACGAGTGCATGGGACTCTGCCCCCTATAGCGTAGGGAATGTGACAGCCCTGCACAGGAAGCAAAGGTAAACACAACATGGTTAGGATGGCACAGATCATGATAGAGATCCTGACGACACAGCTGACCAGACAGCAGATATCTAATCTAAGGAAGCAGCAGATAGGAAATCTTTCTGAGGCACAGTTCAGAGCTTTGGTTATAAGAATGCTTACAGACCTAACAGCAGATCTTAAACAAGACAGGGAAGGAATAAAGGCTAGTCCTGCTAAATGAACAAAAACACATACAAAACAAGGAGAGAAAACCAGGGATCAAGTCAACAAATCAGAACATAGGGAAGGATCAAACAGTCAACCAGTGCAGAAAAAGGAAAGAAGAAGAGAGGAAAATGAGGAGAGGCTCAGAAACTTATCAGACAGCTATAAGTGGGCCAACATCCGAATCATAGGGCTGCCACAAGGTGACGAAGAAGAACTAGAAATTGAAGAATTATGTAAAAAAAATAATGAAGCAGAACTTCCTTAACTTGAGGAAGGAAATAAATTTACAGGTCCAGGAAGCACAGAGAGTTCCGAAACATACTGGACCCAGGGAGAACCACACCAAGACACATTATAATCAAAATGTCAAAAATTAAGGATAAAGAGAGAATCTTAAAAGCAGCAAGAGAGAAGAAGAGAAGTACATACAAAGGGGTCCCAATAAGACTATCAGCTAATTTTTCAAAAAAAAAAAAAAAAAAAAAAAAAACAACTCTGCAGGCAAGAAGGGACTAGCAAGAAATATTCAAAGGAATAAAAAGCAAAACCTACAATCACAATTACTCTATCCAGCGAAGCTGTCATTCAGAATAGAACGGCAGAGAAAGTGCTTCCAGGACAAAGTAAAACTGAAAGAGTTCATCAGATCCAAACAACTGTTATATGAAATGTTAAAGGGACTTGTTCAGGAGAAGAAGGATCAAAACTATGAACATAAAATGAAAACTGTATCACAACACCCAACAACAGAAGCTAGGAAATTGAAACAAAGGCAAACTAAGTAGGCAGCAAGAGTGTGAAAAGAATTATAGGTATGGAAAACATTTTTGGGAGGTCAGTGGGGAGGGAAAAGGGGGGTAAGGGAGGGAGATGGTACAGAAATTAAGAAGCATAGTAGAAATGAGTGGAGTAGATAGGAAGATGTTGAGAAGAACTATATGCACAATCAATGGAACGATGGGAAATGGAGGGAGGGGTGTCACTGGGTGGAGGGGAACAAAGTGAAAAGAAATTGGGGCAACTGTAATAGCATAAACAAAGCAAATTAAAAATTAATTTATTTTTTAATTTTTAAGTTAACAGTTGACATACAATATTATATTAGTTTCAAGAGTACAACCCTGTGATTAGACATGGATATACTTACAAAGTGATCACACTGAGAAATCTCATACCCATCTGACACCATACATAGTTATTACAATATTATTGAATATATTCCCTACACTGTACTTTATATCACTATGACTATTCTGTAACTCTCAATTTGTACTTTTTTAATCCCTTTACCCTTTTTAAAAGTATATTTTAATGATTATGTTGTTACAGTAGTTCCAATTTTTTTCCTTTTGCTCCCCTCTGCCCAGCAGTCCCCTTTCCTCCAGCAATCCCACCACTCTTAGTTCATGACCATGGGTCGTGCATATAAGTTCTTCAGCTTCACTCTTTCCTATATTATTCTTAACTTCCCCCTGTCTATTTTGTACCAGACAATTATGCTGCTTAATCTCTGTACCATTTCCTCTTTTCTCCTCCTTCCCCTTCCCAGCTGATAACCCTTCAAATGATTCCCATACCTATGATTCTGTTCCTATTCTGGTTTTCTTAGCTGGGTTTTGTTTTTATTTTTTAAATTCAGTTGTTGATAGTTTCATTTGTTGTCATTTTAATGTTCATAATTTTGATCTTTTTCTTATGTAAGTCCCTTTGACATTTCATATAATAATGGCTTGGTGATGATGAGTTCCTTTAGCTTTACCTTGTCTGGGAAGCACTTTATCTTCCCTTCCATTCTAAATGATGGCTTTGCTGGATAGAGTAATCTAGGCTGTAAGTCCTTGCTTTTCATCACCTTGAATACTTCTTGCCAGCCTCTTCCTGTCTGCAAATTTCTTTTGAGAAATTATCTGATGGTCTTTGTAGGTAACTCTCTTCTTTTCTCTTGCTGCTTTTAAGATTCTTTATCTTTCACGTTTGGCATTTTAATTATGATGTGTCTTAGTGTGGTCCTTTTTGGGTCTAGATTGTTTGGGACTCTCCATGCTTCCTGGACTTGTATCTCTATTTCCTTCACAAAATTTGGAGAATTTTCCTTCATTATTTTTTCACATAAGCTTTAGTTTTCTTGCTCTGCCCTTCTGGCACCCATATGGTTCAGATGTTGGCATGTTTAAAGTTGTTCCAGAGGTTCCTAACCCTATCCTCATTTTTTTTAATTCTTTTTTTTTAAAAAACTTGCTTTGCTTTTTTTTAAGTATATTTCATTGATTATATTGTTACAATAGTTCCAATTTTTCCCCTTTGCTCACCTCCACCCAGCACCCCCATCCCCCAGCAATGCTCTCCCAAGTCCATGCCCATGGGTCGTACATACAAGCTCTCCTGCCTCACCCTTTCATATATTCTTCTTCTTCTTTTAAAATAAATAATTAACTATTTTAACAATAAAAAATAACACTCCCTCCTTCTCAGACTTAAGACCCTTTATAATCTTATAAAGGACAATGGGAGAAGGTCTTGAGCTCCTCAGGCTGCTTCAAGCTGGACATGGTTTTTGTCCTACATACCCTTGGGTACAGAAATCCCTAATAAGAGTGGGAGTGTGGAGGGGAAGGTGACCCTCCCACATGGGGAAGGATCGTGCAGACTCCAGGTCGGTTGGCTGTCCCCGGACAACGGCATGCTTGATTTAACAGGCTGGCATACCTGTTGTATTCTGGAGGCAACAGATTTGGCAACAGGGTTAAAGGACATCATTCAATCCATAACCACTAGATGACAAAAGACAGGTATTAATTTTTCAATGTCCCACATTAGGGAAAAGAAGGGGTTCTTTGGAGGAAGGTGTGCCAGGCACATCTCATCTGTCCAAAACCCTTTTGCTCATTATACTTAGTTTGGACTGAGGGAAATATTTTAGGTTTCCCCGCTCCTCAGGCCTCTGGGCTCTTTCTGTCCAAGCCATTAGGACAGAAAAGAGAAACCAGTTTTAAAGTGAAGCCCACAGACCACCCCATTCTTCACCAGCCCAGCCACTTAGTTCAGCCAAACCATTGAGTCTCAGGAGGCAGCGATGCAGGCAGGATTAAGTGAGGCCTATACATACAGACAATCACTCAGGTAATGAGATCATAGGCTTATGCCCTTTGTAAACAGAAAACACATGTTAATTTATGTAACATAACCCACATAAAAGTCTCTAAATCTGTAGGACTGTCTTATCAAAAAGACATTCAATTGCAAGGAATTTGACATTCTTCTTGCCTGTAAATTAAACATCTTTGATAATGCCACAGACATAGTTTAACTTTCAAATGAAAACAAATTTTAAATGAAAAGAAACTTTAAAGACGGTTAGCTGCATTACTTTATAGTCTACCACTGAGCATTGTGATTTTCCTTGAATCGCGATTTTTCTCCATAAGATTACCCTCCTTGTCATTAAAGAGACTGCATTAGGTCCATTTTTAATTTATCCTGTTAATTTGCATAAACACAACAAGAGCATAAAATGATCACTTACAATCTTTAGTTCTGCTTTGCTGTAACTTACGCAAGGAACATTTAGGGTGACCTTCAGTTTGCCCTTCAAGGCACAGAAGCAGAACCACATACCTGGCATTCAGCCTTGCCTGTAAACACCTGTCTTTTCCAAGTCCTTCTGGTTTTCCATTGTGCCTTAAGGTCCCATCTAGCCATCTTTCAGGAAAACAACCTTCATTCCTTCCCTGGAAAGATTGCCATGGACCGCGCATCCATCCAAGTTACCAGGCCTGTCATCTCGTGGACTTTTATTACCTTTGAAAGTCAATCCCAGTTCCTCAGGGCTTTTTGCTAACAACCAAAACCCAAGCATGTCTCCTTTAGGCATGACATTCCATTCAAAGTCTTAGTTAAAAAAAACAAAAAAAGAAAACCTCTATTAATAACTGGTCTTATTAGTTTTATGCAAAGAAACTTATGTCATTACTTACTTCTTTAGAATGCCAAACTCTGGAGGGATCAGATAGGGAGAAAAATATAGTGTGAAGCAAAATCCTTGTCCTTCTAATATTCACTGAACTTGCATTTCTATTCCATATATTTTCATTTTTTCTCCCACTAAAATTTATTTTTCCATTACAGTTGTCCCACTTTTCCCCCCCTCTTGCTTCCCTGCACCGTGCCCTCCCCTTCTCCCACATTCAGTCCCCACCCAGTTGTCCATGTCCATGGGTCATTTATACATGCTCTTTGACTAGACCCTTCCCCTTCTTACCCACTTCTCTCCCTCCCATCTCCCCCTTTGTTACTGTTAGTTTATTCCTCATTTACATACCTCTGGTTCAATTTTGCTCATTTGTTTGTGTTGTTCATTAATTTCCTGTAATAGGTGATAGTATAAGGTATTTTTCTTTCGTTGCCTGGCTTATTTCGCTAAGCATAATTCTCTCTAGTTCCAACCATGTTTTTGCAAATGGTAGAAGTTCCTTTTTTCTTTCAGTACTTATTCATTTTAATTTCCCCCCCTTTGTACTCGTGTTCCTCTCTGTCTCTGTTTCTTCATCTTCTTAAAGCAGACCCTTTAGCATCTCTTGCAATGCTGGTTTGGTGGAGATGTATTCTTTTAGCCTTCTTTTGTCTTGAAGCTCCTTATTTCACCTTCCATTTTGAATGAGAGCCTTGCTGGGTAGAGTATTCTTGGTTGTAGGTCTTTGTTTTTCATTGCTTGGAATATTTTTTTGCCATTCTCTTCTGGCTTGTAGTGTTTCTGCTGAGAAATCTGATGACGGCCTTATTGGAGCTCCCTTGTATGTTATTAGTTGTTTCTCTCTTGCTGCTTTTAGGATTCTCTCTTTGTCTTTGAATGTTGCCATTTTACTTATGATGTGTCTTGAGGTGGGCCTGTTGGGGTTCATCTTCATTGGGACCCTCTGTGCTTCCTGGACTTGCATGACTCTTTCTCTTCTCATGTTAGGGAAATTTTCTGTCATTAATTTTTCATAGAGGTTTTCTATCCCTTGCTCTTCTTCTTCTCCTTCTGGAATTCCTATGATATGAGTATTATTATGTTTCATGTTATCCTGTAGCTGTCTTAGAACCTCTTCAGTCTTGTTCAGTCTTTTTTCATTTTGTTGCACTGTCTGGGAGTTTTTGTCTAAGTTGTCCTCCAGCTCGCTGATCCAATCTTCTGCTTCCTCTAGCCTGCTTTTAATTCCTTCTACTGTGTTCTTCAATTCAGAGATCATATTCTTCATTTCCTCCTGGCTCTTATTGAAAGCTTCCATGTCCTTTTTCATGCTGGTGTAATTCTCAGTAAGTTCCTTGTAGTTTTTCTGGAGTTCTTTGTAGTTTCCGCTGAGCTCATTGAGCTTCTCCATGTTTTGAATTCCATATGTGATAGTTTGCTCCCCTCTATTTCATTTAACACTCTTTCTGGGGATTCTACCTTTTCTTTCAATGGGGGGTTGTTCCTCTGTCTCCCCATTTTTGTGACTCCTATTGTTTGTTGGTGCTTCTTAGAATGATCTTCACTTCCTGGATTTGCCCCTGGTAGCATCAGATCATGTACCAGTCTGGGCTTAGGCAGCCTGTTGGAGACTTCCAGGGATCTACTGCCTTTGTCTGTCTTCTTTAGTTGTTAATCTATTCAATATGTGATTAGCCGTCAGGCTTAAGGACCGTGGGTGTGGCTGCTTAATTCCTGTAGGCTGGGCTTTTACTTCCCCTCAGGCTGATGCCACTTGGAGGGGAATGGTCTGCGTGCAGTGTGAGGATGAGTCAGCACTGGGACTCGACCGGCCGCTTCCCTAGCTCTCCCCTCAAAGTCACCACACCAAACTCTCCCCAAGCATCTCCAGTCCTCTCTGCCTTCCCTCTGCTTGAGCCCAGGGTAAGTAGGGGCAAAATATTTTCACATGTGATCCACTTAAGAGCTCTTTTTCTCCAGCTGTTTCTCTCCGGCTAGCAAGAAACCCTATGTTTTTTCACTTTTCTCAGTTGGATACTATTTTATTTTCCACTCTGTTGCTGTAGGCTGGGAAGCTCAGCTGGGGGTTTAGACCCTGCCTTTCTCAGGGGGAATCCCAGGCTGCTGAGCTGTTTCTCAGTCCCTTCAACTGCCACCCGTGTAAGCCCAGCCAGCCCTTTTTCATCTCCGCACTCCCTACTGGTCACATTGTGATTTAGCGGCCTTTTCTGTCTCTCCGTGGTTATAAGACTTCTCTCCAGCTAGTGTTCAGGTTGGTATTCCAGAAGATGTCTCCAAAATTAAGTTGGAAATCCAGACGAGTTCTGGGAGGAGGTTAGTGTAGCTTCCACTTACTCCTCCACCATCTTTCTCTTTTTTTCAATTCTTGTTTCTTCATTCTGTACTGGTTGACTGTTTTTTTCTTTCTTATGTTCCAAATCATTGATCTGAACACTGGTTTCCTTTCCTTCACCTTTGGGTTTGTGTGGATTCTCCTTCATTTCATTTAGCATAACCTTCACATATTCCCTTATGCATTTGCCATACTTAAGCATATTTGTCAAGTCTGTGAGCATCTTTATCACCAGTGTTTTGAACTCTGTGTCTGTTAGGCTGGCTATCTCCTCATCACTTAGTTTTCCCACTGGAATCTTGATTATTCCCCTTTTGGGCCATAGTTCTCTGTCTCCTCAACTTGACCAGCCACTGTGTATGTTTGTCTCTGTGTCTTCAGTAGAGTCATTGCACCTGTTACGTTGTAAGGTGCAGAGCCTCCGGTATTCGTCAGTATAGGGCAATACATTTCACCACGTTGTGATGCTGTATGTAGGGGAGAGGAGTGAAAGGGAACAATGCCGCCCACTCAACATTCATCCACCTTCCAGGCACCTCTCCCACCTCTGTATGGGACCAGCACCTCTCTAGCTATTGCCCTGGCCATGGTTCCCAGAGTGGATGGGTCTGCGGATGCCCCAGGACTGTGGGGGCCCTTCAAAAAACTTGACTCTGATGAGACACTGGCAGTCTTCTCCTCCCCTCCAACCCCCACTGGTTTTCACAGTCAGAAGCAATGAGGCTTGATTTTCCTTGTTGCTGGAACCGTGAGCTGTGCGGTCTGGTATGGTGCTGGGAGCACCCCCCAGGTATCCCTCCCTACTTTTTAAAACGTGTAACTGCATTTTCCACCAGCCTGCTGCTGCCTTCACAGCTACACTGCTTCCTCTACACCCTGGCTCTGCTCCTCTTACCTGTCTGGATGAGTATTTCTTCTTCATATCTTTGTTGGACTTCCATGCAGCTCAATTTTCTAAAACTTCTGCTTGTCTCTAGTTTTGAGGTAGTTGTATTCCTTCTTAGTTGTGGAGGGAGATGCAGTGTGTCTACCTAGTTCTTCATCTTGGGTCAGAAGCCTGCAATGAAACCTTTTTGAGAGTGAGGTAGAAGACTAGGATGATGAAGGTCTACATAGAAAGCCTCAATTTAGATATTTTTAAAGAACACTATTACAAAACAAAGTACTAAACATTTTGTAAACCAGCAAGGTAACCAGGAAAATGCATTCGTTCAGTCTCTTGTTATTTCAGCTGCTGCATTCTGAAATCCATCAGTGAATTTATGCTAACGTGACACTTTGGACAGGTTGTTCTTACCACCAATGCCTGAGCATAGTAAGGCAGATCTGTACTTGGGAGATGTGCCATTTCTCTTATAGTGACTTTGGTTCTAGAAATCTCTGTCAGACTTGGCTATACCTAGAACTGCAATGTAGTCTATGATATTTTTTCATTCCATCCTTCTCTCATTTCCCTTGCATGAGATTCAAAGTGCCTCACGGTCCGGTGGTATGTCTAACCTCCCTTTACTTGTTTCACATTTTTCCTCAACACTGTTTTTTTTAATGTTTCTTACAAGTCTAATCCCATCTTGACATCCTTCTTAGAGGACACAAATTAACAAAAGCAATTATGGCAAACTGTCAAACTTAAATTAATCTCTACACTGAGTATACTGGTAAATACACATTCATTCTGTGATTCAAAATTTTGTAGTTTCATTTGAGTGGTTATATTATGGGTTATTTATAATTTTTCTTGTACGCTTCCATATATTCTAAATTTTTTCATTGGCATTTATTACTTTGTGATCTGGAAAATATATATGAAAAAGAATTCACATATCAAATAAATGAAGATAACAATAATACAGAACCCTATCTTCACCATAGCAATATTTTCCCAAAATTTTACAATATGACGTGAATGTTTAATGTTTTTGTTCTGAATTATAATACTCATATGCTTTTCCACATATATAGCATATGTCTGCTGACACTGGACATTTATTCCAAAAATTAGAAATTTGAGACAGAATCACCTTCTGTTGGCTGACATTTAAAAACTCTACTTTCAAATATGTGAACATCTGTGCATACAGCTCTCTCACCATTAATAAAAAGAGGAGTATGGACATATTGTCCCTCTGCTCTTACATAGACATAAACCTGTCATTCGGTGATTTCTTTTCTCAAACAAACTTTACTTTGCTGATCATTTCAACCATGATTCCCTCCAGTTTTCTTATTTTATGAGAAGATTTGATGGCAGGATTCTGGGTAAGCATGCCAAGCCTGTTCAAGATAAATCTTTGACATTTTCCACTCTTGAACCACAATTCACATACAAATTCACTGCTCTACTAACATCTCTAATGGTTCCAATGATAACTTTCTATGTAGAATTACCTCTGTATGAACTCTAGCTTATATTAACAGCTATCTCTAAATATTCTCTTTGCCATTTTTAGTACTTGAAATGTCCATTAAAGTCTTTTGTGGCAATTTGAATTTATAAATGTTTTCAAAATATATTTAATTTTTCAGCTTTGAAATAATTTCTCAATGACATTATTATTCTACATTTCTTAAAATATTGGAAGATAAATACTATCTTGAACTTTATTTTTGACTTCATAAATGTTTTCTAGGTATTTTATATCCCTGAGTATTAAATACTTTAAAAGAAGTGACTATGTCTTTAAAATAATTTTTAAGCTCTATATAGTACACAGCTAGAATTCTCAAATGTATGAATGTTTAATTAATGAGCCACAACACTATTACTCTGGAGACAGCTCAGAGAGAAGCATTCCCCAGTCATTTAAAATGCCATCCATTGCGCTGGGAATATAAATTAGCACAAGTTTCTTTGAAGAGCAATATGTCAATATACATAAAAAATGTATTTAAAGGTGCATTTTTTATTAAAACAATACCATTCCCAGATATTTATTTTAAAAACAGTAATGTGTATGTGAACAAATATGTTGGTATTTGGGTGTTCTATGCAACAATGTTTAGAACTTAAAAGTTAGGAAATTATAAGTTCAAAAACAAGGATGTATTAAGAAGCCTATATTATAACCATACAACAAAACAATATTTAGCCATTAAAATACTATTTTAGAGAATATTTTAATATATGTTTAAACTTGTTAATGATATAATTTAGAAGGAATAAAACCAATTAGAAACTATAATGTCTACATATATGACCTATTTTTAAAATTTTTTTCAATAAAGATGCATGTATAAAATATAATTCATTACACCTTAAAATAATCTCAGTTGTTATTGAACATTTTTGTAATTATATGAGTTTCTTACATTTGATTACTTATATTTTCTAATTTTTTTAATAAACATGTCTAATTTCTCTAATTAAATAATTGTAAACTAGATAGGTAGTTAAACTAGTTTTAAAATATTACTTATATAGAAAGTATTTATGACATAGCTTAAAAGAAAGTCTCTAAATTGTCTTTTGAGTCCAACCTTGTATAATATGTGATCATATTAATTAGTTTTCTTTCTGGTTAGGGAATTAATGGGTAACTTCTATGGGTGATTATGAACTCTTTTAACTTCTCCTTTTCCACTGTTAAATATTCTGATGACCATTTATCTATTTTTTTACTTTTTAGAAATATTAAAAATTAAAAGATAATTCAATTTTTCTCTAGCTAGTATCCCAAGTTATTTTTTAAATAAGCACATGTGTCAGGAGAAGAGGTGAGCTACAATCATTTCAAACAATTTAAACACACTGGTTAGAAATGTAATGATTGTTTTTTAACGTAGTGCACCATTGAGCACCTTCATAAAATGGCACTATATATGCTGGTCATTCAGTGTGTGAATGAAGAAAAAGTTTTTGATTATGAAGACTTCCTTGTATGTTAATATCCACTAAGAGCTGACTGATTTTGTCTAGAATAAAAGTGCTGTGTTTGAGACCATTTGATTAATGAACAACAAATATAACTCAGATTTTTCAATTTTCTCTATGTAAGCATTTTAATGTAGAGCCCTAGAAGTGGGCTATTGTCCAATGGGCAAACCACTTTCTTTTGTAACTGTTTATACCTATACTCCTTTCTATGGTTAGACTTGACTCTACTGAAGACTTTAATACTACTGAATCCAGAAGAAACCTTTGCTCCACGAAAAAACTTTTTTTTTTTTCTCATAGAATGAAAATACAATGCGTTAGGCTTAATTAATGTTGTAAGTAATGACATGGCTAAAACCCATAGCTTTAGTTTATCTCACTTGATCAGTGACCTAGTAAGGGGACACTACTGTCCTTGCGATGAGGGTGTATGTTCTGGGAAGCATGACAGAGACTGCTGATTTTCTCTAGGAAATTCAACCAACAAGTTTGCTTTTGCAGCATAGCCTGTGTGCAAATGCTAACACGGATGACTTGTTCTGTTCTGTTCCTATAATGTCTCTGTATCTCTGTAAGTACAGGTTCTTCCCATATCAAAATGCATCAATAATATTTAAGGCATATCTACTTGGCATTATTGGCTTTTGGAACTAGATACTTCTTTGCTGGGGGTGGGGATGGGGTGCTGTCCTGTGCATTGCAGGATATTTAGCAGCATTTGACATCTACTCATTAAATTCCAGAAGCATCTTTAGTTGTAACAGCTAAAAAAATAAAAAGAATTTCCGGACATTGCTAATGTCCTCTGGGGAAAAATAACTCTAGGTGAAAACAACTAAGAAAGAAAGATGAATAGATTTAAATTTGTATTTGAATTCTGTCATAGATACCACCACTTTCACTTTCTGAGTCTGTTTCTGCATCTGTAAAATTTGAGTAATAGTTTTCATATCTACATGGCAGCCTGCCACCCATTTGAAACAATTTGTATCGCCCAATGTGAATACATTAATTCTCCAGTTAATGTAGGCACTCATTTCAGGAGTAATGGGGTTCTCTGCCTGCTGCACACATCTACAGCTACCTAGTGAAGATCTGCCGCCCACTAGTGTCAAGGTATGTTTGCCTTCAAATGTCCCAAATGGAATAGTTCTTCCTTGAATCAAGTCTGCATAGTTAATTCCATGTTTAAGATTCCCTCCAGTTCCAATGCCTTCAATTAAAATAAAAACAGCATTGCAATTGTGTATTAGTTCATAAATAAGCAAATTAAAAGTTCCATTTACTCAACTTTATGGCAAATAATTGAAACTTGTTCTACTGTAAACATCATTTCAATTCATAACCATGACCACCTCTCTAAATAGTATAATAATATTATTAAAAAAATTTAAAACAAAAATTATTTGAATACATAGTGTAGTTGTAGTTTATCTGTCTACTCCCAGATGGACTTTGAATCACTGTACAATATTTTCAAAACTTATAGTCTTGAGGATTTTTTCTAGATATTTGATCACTCCAAGTCTTTAGAGAAAAAGATTCCTCTGTGGCATATAAGCACTAAGTTGACATTTTTTCAAAGAAATACTTTGTTTCCACCTTGTGTAAACAGTTCATAGTTCTTATCACAGCAGTATTCATATTTCAACAAAATATAGATGCTGTTGATAATGAATGGATACCTTGAATTGTTACAATAAAAAAAAGAAACTGACTCATCTTCAATGCATGATAAACATGAATTAGAGGAACAATAGCTTTACTTTTTCTATATATGATACCTAAGAATTTGAAATTTTAGAATGCAGTAGAAAGAGACAGTGGTGGCAAGGACAGAAGAGAAAGAGCACAGCAGAAATCAGAGGACATGTGTCCATGTCATCAGATCAAACACAGAGAAAGAGTTGAGGACTTGCAATGAATCGTCGTCGGCAGCCATCCGTCTCGATGGTGTAGCTTCTTAAGAGTCTATCTGCACCGCCGAGAATGGCTGTGCAGTCCGACTCGGGAGTGACATGGTAGTATCTGTCTCCTCCCGTGTTGAATCGACATCTTGTGATGACGCTGAAGCTACAGAGCCTGGGCAGGGTAATATGGAGGGTCTGCTGTTGCCCATGCAGCAGACCCCCCCTCTCTTCGCAGCTGAAGGATCCAAGGGAAAGACGGAGTCAATACAGCTTGGGTTCAGGTGCGCCGCAGGAGTTGCCGGTGTTGACTACAACGTCAAACCGCCTTAGGGACTCCAGCTCCAGATTTTCTGTCGGGGTTTACTCCCTTAGCCTTTCCCCTGAAGAGGTATGCCGCAAGGCAGCGGAGGTTTTTTGGAGTCAGAGTTTTCCTTCTCTGATGTACCCTGACTGGAAGATCGAACCAGCGACACTTAGCTCGCAGGCCGACGCTCAATCCACTGAGCTAAACCAGCCAGGGCATTGCAATGAATAGTAATCTGCATAAAGTTAAAGATACAGGGAATTGGATGTTAGAATACAGGTTGTTTTTCTTATATGCAATACATTTTTTCTGTTTTCTATAAATATTACATATCTTCCTTTATCTAGGGTTACAGAAATGTGTATTATGTCAGAAGAAAGACTGGCTATTTAATCAATTATTTAGTCTGACTTACCGACCACTAATAGGTGATTGCTGTTTTATTAACACACACAAGCCAGGAGATCTTCAGTGAAAAGAAAACACAGTTGTATAGCTGACATGAAACTTTTACACAAAAACTGGCTGGTCATGCTTGCTGTGAGGCTTGTGAGATCAGAGTTTAGAAATGTGTTTCTTTGTAGCAAATGTAGTGACAGAAAAAAATGGCTAAAATCACTTAACAATAGGTGACAGTTCTGATCCTTAACATTTAGCTTTATTAGGAGAGATGATATTTAGGCAAACTGGACTAGAAACTGTGACCAGAGCGAGAAGTACACATTATGTGAACTGGAGCTTATGATTGAATAAAATTCTCAAAACAACTTCAGCAAGTCATTGTTGTGGACACTCCTGGGGTATTTCAAATTCATCTGAAACAACTCTTAAATGATGTATTCAGGTAGCCCAATTTCACAAGTTCCTGTCCCTCTAGCTTTCTCACATAGTTACAACACCACTGCTCTTTGATTTCAAAAAGCTGTTCGCACCATTAGTTACTCTTTCTGGTTAGTCCTAAACCATTTCCTTCTTTCCACTTAGGTTTTTATGTCCAAGTCTATCAACTCTCTTATTGATTATGTTGCCTCTTCAGTACCACTAGGGAAAATTCCAACCTCAGATAAATAGTTTTATATATTTGAAATTAAACACTATTTAGAGAGTAATCTACCCACACTCATAGATGAGTGCTTCTACATGTTCTTGATCTTCATCAGAAACTGGATCTTTGCAAATCCTACTATGTTTACTTTTTTCTTCTCTTTTACATAACAGATATTTCATTTTTTCCATTCTTATCAAAGTATTTTCACACCTTACACCAATTTTATTTTTAGCAGATGTTTTTCCATAATGTCCATATAGAGTGTTGAATAATGCAATAACAATTTGAACAATTTTCACCTACAAGTATCCAATAAACTTGTCCTCACTTTACTGCTCTCCTACTAAGATATAAAAGGAGTGCTTTTTCTTCCCATTGTACATTTCTAAACTACCCCTTCAATCTAAGTCTTGACTCAAATCCCATTTTGTAATCTCTCAAGCTTATTCCATTTGCTATCTGTTCCTTACATATAATCACTTCTTCCTTTCCTGTATTAAAAGATTGGTAAGCAAATATGTATTAGTATTCAAGTATTCACTACCGTTGCTTTCTCCCCCACTGCATGCTCAGGAGCAAAAGTCAAATTTTCTTAGTATCCAATATCAATAGCTCATGAAACACAGAATAAATGTCCTGTTGGACAAAATAGCAACAGCAAAACAAGTAGCTTTTGTACAATAAGTGAAAGAATAAATACACAAATCATCTATGGACAAGTAAAAAAAAAAAGAAAAAGCTTGAAGCTTGAGGAAAAAGAAGGTCAAAGGTTAAGATTAGGACTAGATTTTGGTGTCCACATGGTATACCAAACCAAGTCCCCATGAGTATAGATTAATTTTGAATAAAATTGTTTTAGTTATTAGACTGAAATGACATTTCAGACAGACACCATGGATGTGATGATGGATTTGTAATTTCAGTTTTTGAAAAGATCTTTATTGAATCTTTCATGGAAAAATAAGACGTGATATTTTATTTAAAAATTAGGAAGCTTAAAAATATCTCCTTCATTTGCAAAATGAGGGAAGGATATTTTTTATATTAAATACATTTTTTAAAAGATTTTATTTATTTATTTTTAGAGAGAGTGAGAGGGAGTTAGAAAGAGAGGGAGAGAAACATCAATGTGTGGTTGCCTCTCACACACCCCCAACTGGAGACTTGGGCTGCATCCCAGGCATGTGCCTTGACTGGGAATTGAACCAGAAACCTGTTGGTTCACAGGCTAGTGCTCAATCCAATGATCCTCACCAGCCAAGTGTACATTAAATTCTATAGTCAATGCAGATCTTTCTGAGTTTAACAATGTCATTCTACACTTCTACTGTAGACTGAATTCCTAGAAATAATGTTACTAATTGTGGTATTATAATCAGAAAAAGCTTTAAAATTATTGAAAAAAATACCACTATCAGAAATATTTATTACTACTTATTTTATAACTTATTTTTTTCTGTGAATGCAATAACTTCTCAAATATCTGATAAAACTAACTAAAAATTCAAAGAAGTTCTCTTTTGTTCCTTGTTTTATCCATTTTTTAAGAGTTCTTGTCATAAAATTAAATAAACAAGATAAAAAATACTAATATTTCTGATGTTATTTTCTTTCCTTTTTACAATTAACCAATATTAAAGACTTACCTTAAAACCCTAGCTGCTGTGGCTCAGTGGATTGAGCGTCAGCCTGCGAACGAAGTATCACTGGTTTGATTCCCAGTCAGGGCACATGACTAGGTTGCACGTCAGGTCCCCAGTTGGGGGTGTGAGTGAGAGGCAACCACACAGTGATGTTTCTCTCCCTCTCTCTAAAAATAAATAAATAAACAAACAAATTAATTTAAAAAAATGACTTGCCTTAAGTTTAATGAGAAAGAAGTTTTCCCATTCAATTTTAGGTAATATTCTAGATTATTTTTATCCAGATGGTTATTTTCTGAGTGAAAATATAAACTTTAGGTTTATAGGGCTATCATAAAGAAAAAAGAAACAGCCTGTTATTGTATTATCAACTGTTTTCTAAAATCAGTAACCGCATTTAGATTTTGTTTTTGAATTTTTCTAGTTCTTACTTTTCTCTCTCATTGTTACTACCAATTAGAAGGTATGTGCATTTATAGTCACATTTTTATACACATACACACATACAAGCATACATACTCTTTCCAAAAGACTGAACCAAAATTGACCATTATATAATTTTTTTGTATTTAATTTGGTCTACATATTATTAAATAGTTAATATTTTTTCTTTTAAATTTCATTTTAATTCAGCTAAGAGTTACTGAATGCCTTCTGTTAATTATATGGGGGGGGGCAAAACACCAGAATTATCTGGTGTACAGGCTTCCCCAACTAGATGAGTATTCTATGAACCCATTTGTATCAGTGTACCAGCCAGCATGCTGGGAGAGGCTGTGTTTGACTTCAGTGATTTTTTTTTAAGACTCTTTTAATGTGTTTGCTCATTTCATGATGGGTAATTTACAAGTGTACCTGCCCACACTGCACTGAATGTTCAGCAGTTTTTGACCAAAAATAATATGACCCCTATGCCTCACCATCTCTATTCACCTTTCACTCCAAGTGACTTTTAGTTTTTTTTCCCTGCATAAAAAAAGTTCTCAAAGGAAAACATTTTGCTGATGTGGAAGAGGTAAAACAAAAATAGCAGAAGCATTAAAAGACATCATAATCAATAAGTTCAAAAACTGTTTTTGAGCAGTGGAAAAAATATCTCAATAGGTGTATTTGCATCAAATAGAGAGTACTTTGAAGGTAACTAAGTTTAAACTTATAAGAATAAATACAATTTTGTATAAGTAAATTTCATTTTAGGGTGGTTCCCTCCAAAAAGATAAAGATGAATTATTGTACATGGTCTCCAAGCAGATAAACATACTA
This sequence comes from Furipterus horrens, assembly GCF_987537825.1. Taxonomy (NCBI): domain Eukaryota; kingdom Metazoa; phylum Chordata; class Mammalia; order Chiroptera; family Furipteridae; genus Furipterus; species Furipterus horrens. Next base: position 87,680,616 of record NW_028327171.1, read on the forward strand.
AATGGAGATAATTCAAATAAAAAAAGTAATGTAAATGAAATGATATACCACAAAGTAGGTATACATGTAAAAATACTAGAAATGGACAGGTAAATTTTGTGGCAGAATTAGAGAAAACAGATGGCTGTCAAAGTTTAAGTTATATAGAAAAGAAAAGAGGAGAAAGAGAAAATCATGTAGAAGTTATTGCATAAACAAAGAGTCCAGATATTTTATTCCTTTGTCTTGAGAAGATAAATAACAACAACAAATGACCATAATAAAACTCCCAAGATGCTTTTAAATTGCAAATAGGAAAACAGTTAAAGGGATGTATTTAGAAAATGCACTAGGTCTTCCACAATATCTAGAATAAACCCATGTGGGTCTGTTATTCATGTAGGTATCATTCATTATGTATATTATAATGGAACAACCTTTTAGAACCGCATGCTTGGAACACCTATCATGAAAAACAGAGCCTTGTTGACATCCTATTAAAAGAAAACATGCCACTGTGTAGCATGACATTGTATGATTAAGGAGAATAATTTTCCCCAAATCATAGCCAAATGTATATGTGAATATAGAAACTGGCACATATTTTTGTATTGGAAAGGGATGCTGAAAGAAAAGGCATTATTTTCTGACCCTGAGCAGTGGGGATTTAAGAACTTTAACTTGATTTAGATTATTAAAGGGAAAATGTCACAGTAATAAAATAGTCTTGAAGAACAATAATTAATTATAAATATATTACTTGCACAAATTATTCTCTTAGGGCATTTTATACCATTTCATTCAACATGCAACATGTCAGCTTGACATTTTAGTGGGCTCCTTGACTTCACAAAAGGGTATCTTCTTTGGCTTTGACTGAATTACAGTTTCCTAGCTATTCAACCAGTGACCTAACCATAACCCTTTGGGTGAACAATGTATTTTTTAAAATAAAAATAGCCTTGAAATAAAATTTAAGAAAATGAATTTATTATATTCTATAATACCAAATTTATATGAACTGCAGCATAAAAAACATTAGAAAATGTTACAAAAAAAGATGCAATTGAAAACTTAGCTGAAGCCTTGTTCAAACTAGCAAAATCACTCTTAAAAATTATAAACCTATAAACTTCTATCTAAATCCAATATTATAAATCAAGCCTACCTCAATCAGATGTTGAATAATGATTTAGAGTAAGAGAAATGGAAGGAAAACAGTGTGTCTGTTGTATTTAGCATACTTGATCTTAATTACCTACACTATCCCTTCATCTGCCTCCCTTTCCATGACAGCATAGTTCAGTAGAAGTGACTTCAACCATGACTGACTTCCAAAGGAAAACAATACAAAACTTAGTAAATTCAACAACATAAAAAATATAATTCAGTGAGTTGGAACAAAAAACTGTTTCCACTTTTATTGCTAAATCATTTGATAAATCTCTAAAATAGAATTATCTTTTTATATAATTTTTCCATATTTAATTAAAATATTTATTCTCTAAGAATTAAGATAAGTGAGATAGCTGAATATTAATGAATTACTATATTGCTTAGAAGGAAAAAGATATATTTTTCAGTTCCTCCTTAAGAATATGCTTCCTACATGATGCACCAGTGAGGAACACTAATTGTAACTTCTCTTTCTCTTATCTCTTTAGACTTCATTAGAATGATTGATTATTCTACTTTGTTCTCCTGTTCCACATTAAAGCTTAATTTGAAAGGAGTAATTAAATATACCAAGTGCATTGTTTCTATGAGATAGACATTTTTTGCTATTTTTTACCACATGTCATGATTGAACACTTTTTGGATGTTTGAGAATTTTCCCAAAGAAAAATATAGAAATTTGTCTCTCCTACAAGAGTGCATAGATTTAACCTAGGCTCTACAAATCATAATCAATGCATGAATCTTTAATCTGGACACTGGCCATGTGTAGAAGCTAGCAGCACGTATATTATTATCAGAACTGGGATGGCTACAGCAACGTTCCACTTTCAGTGTCAGATTGGCAGTAGTTCTGGCAAGAATTCCCAGTGGCAGCATGTGCAAGGGAAGCTGTAATCCTTGTCCCTGTAACTGGCTGGGTCAGAATGTGTGCACTGGAATAGTCCTGTGGTATGATTTTCTTCATGCTCCTGACTGTGAGTCATTAAAGCCTGGTACTTATACATTCCTTAAGATCCCGTGGCCTTCATAATAGAAACTGATAGATTATTTTTTCTCTTGAAATATTCTTACTGTTTGCAAACAGCGACACTGACACATACCCCGCCCCAATATCAATTTTAAAGCATATAAAATAATTCATTGCTTTAGGCTATATGAAATAAGAGATAGAGAACTTTGTTGATAAGAACAGATAACTGAAACCATTTAAAACCAGCACCCTTGCCCACAGAAGAAGGAAATTAATGAATATTTTCTCTTTTATTCTGCAAGGGATAAAATATTGTTTCTCATAATTCTACACTTTATGACACTCACACTTTATACTCTGAAATGTAATATAGTTCAGGTATACAAAGTAAAATTGATCTCTGTTGGAAATATAGCTAATATATAATTTCAGGTTGTCTCTTATTGTTCAAAGATGTTAGTCTGTTCCATACTGGCACACCATTAATCTTTGGGAGAGAGGTCTGATGATGCTGAAGAGTCAATTAGATTTTTATCTTATCAGGGTTTTCAATAAACTTTTCAAATGAGCTGTAAGTTTTTGCTTGTATGGTTGCTTTCTTTCTAAAAATATAATTATAGGGTGAGCTTGCTTTGTAAGTACTTTATAAATAAAACAATTCATGGACAATGGCTCTGAGACATTGTTACTTGTAGACATTTTTCATAATAACATAGAGAAAGTGTTTTGTTTCAACAGAAACAAAAATACTTTAAAGGTAAAAAATTTAACTGAAGGAGATTTCTACTATAAAAGAGGATTACATTTTGGCTTCACATCATGGTTTAGAGTAAAGCTCACCCCAGGTTGAGAATGGAAATAACAGAAAGTATAGACATTGTGTGCTTGAGTTAGAAGAAAGATGCAACATTAAGCAGACATCATCCCAGGGATTAACAAGCCTTTTTTAATACTTACTGGGACTCGTAATTAGAATCTCTGAAGTGGGAAGCAGACATCTTAGACCAGATGGTGTGGGTCAAGAATGATGTGGGGATGATGCGTAATTAAGATCTTGACCAGGGAAGCAGAGTTTGTGGGTTATAAGTATTTAGTCTATACTGGCCAAAACCAATTCTAGAGAGGTAACTGAAGATTAAAATCTAGTGTGCTTATCTCAGATAAAATTTCCCTTATGCATATGGAAGTTGTTTATAGTTGTCTAACATCAATGTATCTATGAAATTATCTCTCTATATATGCATATACACATATAGATATGTGTGTATACATATATATCAGGAGGAACCCACAAATAATAAGTTATTTGTACAAAATTGTGTATTATTTTTACATGTTTAAACTTCAGGCACCTTTGAAATACTCTCCATTTGATACAATACATTATTTTTTGAGTATTTTTTTAATATGCTTTATTGATTATGCTGTAACAGTTGTCCCAATTTCTTTTCCCTTAGTTCCCCTCCACCCAGTGACCCCCCTCCCTCCAGTTGTCTCCCACTTTGTTCATGCCCATTGGTTGTGCATATAGTTCTTCTCAACATCTTCCTATCTACTCCTCTCCCTCCTACTATGCTTCTTAATTTCTGTACCACCTCCCTCCCTTTCCTTCATTCCTCCTCCCTGCTGACATCCCCCTAATATGTTCCCCATACCTTTAATTCTTTTCCCACACTCGTTGCCTACTTAGTTTGCCTTTGTTTTGAATCCCTAGCTTCTGTTGTTGGTTGTTGTGATACAGTTTTCACTTTCATGTTTATAGTTTTGACCTTCTTTCTCCTAAACAAGTTCCTTTAACTTTTCATGTAACTAACAGTGGTTTGGATCTGATGAACTCCTTCAGTTTTACTTTGTCCTGGAAGAACTTTCTCTACCTTTTTATTCTGAATGACACCTTCACTGGATAGAGTAATCATGGTTGTAGGTTTTTGCTTTTCATTCCTTTGAATATTTCTTGCCAGTCCCTTCTTGCCTGCAGAGTGTCTTTTGAGAAAGCAGCTAATAGTCTTATTGGGAACTCTTTGTATGTAATTATCTTCTTCTCTCTTGCTGCTTTTAAGATTCTCTCTTTATCCTTAATTTTTGACATTTTGATTATAACCTGTCTTGGTGTGGTTCTCCCTGGGTCAAGTTTTTTTGGAACTCTCTGTGCTTCCTGGACCTGTAAATCTTTTTCCTTCCCCAAGTTAGGGAAGTTCTGATTCATTATTTTTTTCACATAATTTTTCAATTTCTAGTTCTTTTCTTCACCTTCTGGCAACCCTATGATTCGGATATTGGTTCACTTATAGCTGTCCCATAGGTTTCTGAGCCTCTCCTCATTTTCCTCTCTTCTTCTTTTCTTTTTCTGCACTGGTTGACTTTTTGTTCCTTCCCTATGTTCTGATTTGTTGATTTGATCCCTGGTTTTCTTTCCCTCACCACTAGTTTCATATGTGTTTCTGTTCATTTCAGCAGAACTAGCCTTCATTCCTTCCCTGTCTTGTTTAAGATCTGCTGTTATGTCTGTAAGCATTTTTATAACCAAAGCTCTGAACTGAGCCTCAGAAAGATTTCCTATCTGCTGTTTTGTTAGATTAGATATTTGCTGTTTGGTCAGCTGTGTCACCAGGATCTCTATCATGATCTGTGCCATCCTGACAGTTTTGTGTTTACCTTTGCTTCCTGGGCAGGGCTGTCACATGTCCTATGCTATAGGGGACGGAGCCCCATGCACTCCTCACTACTGGGCGACCCTTCTCACCACACTGTGGTGTTTTCTGAGGGGTGGGGATTCAAGATGGATTCCTCCTATTCACTCTCCGCTGAGAGAACGGGAGCCTCCTCCTCCATCTCCACCCACTCCAGGCCTCACAGTCCAAAACAATGGGCGTCTGACTTCCCTGGCTTTGGAATCACAAGCTGATGGGTCTGGTATGCAGCTGAGGGTGCTTCCCAGGCGCTTCTCACCTCCCCTTAAATATGGGTGTTTGTGCTTACTGCCATCCCACCATTGCCACTGCTGCTGCTGCCACCAGCACAGCTTGACCTCTCCACCTCCGCTTCATCCCTCCTACCCATCCGGACAAGCACCACTTCTTTATAACTTCATACATTGGACTTCCATTTATTTTCTGGAACTTCTGGTTATTTCTGGTTTTGTGGTAGTTGTATTCCTTCTTAGTTGTGGAGGGAGATGGAGCATGTCAGTCTAAGCCTCCATCTTGGCCAGAAGTCTCCTGTGTGTGTTTGTCTCTGTGTTCTAGGTAGAGCTGTCACTCCTGTTACATTATAAGGGGAAAAACCTTAGGGATTCATCAGTACAGGGTGACCTGTTTCACCATGTTGTGGTGCTGTATGTGGGGGAGGGGTCTGAGAAGGAACAATGACACTTGCCCATCACTCGCCCCTTTTTCAGGCACTTCTCCCCCATCTGTATTGGACTGGTGCCTCTCTAGCTGTTGCCTTGGCTGTTGTTTCCAGAGTGGGTGGGTCTGTGGACATTCTAGGACTGTGGGGGCCCTTTAAACAAGTGGACCCTGCTTTTGAGAGACCAGCAGTTTCTGCCTCCACCCCAACCCCCACTGGTCTGCACAGTCAAAAACAATGAGGCTTGATTTTCCCCAGTGCTGGGACTGTGAGCTGCGCTTTGTGGTGAAGAGTGGGGAATGCTCCCCAGGTGTCCCTCAGGACTTTTTAAAACATGTAACTGCTTTCTGCCAGCCTGCCACTGCCACTGCTGCTGCCACCACCACACCATGTCATCTCCGCCCCAGCTCTGCCCCTCCTACCTGTCTGGATGAGTATTTTTTCTTTATGTCTTTGTTTGTTGGACTTCCATGCAGTTTGATTTTCTGGAACTTCTGGTTGTTTCTAGCTTTGAGGTAGTTGTATTTTCTTAGTTGTGGAGGGAGATGTAGCATGTATGTTTATGTCTCCATCTTGGCCAGAAGTCTGATTTTGTCCTACACTAGTTTTTTAACTAGTCAATCTTGATGCCTTTAGTGTTTCTGCTGTTTTTTGTTTGTTTGTTTGTTTGTTTTCCCCTTCTTCTGTATAGACAAAATGTTTCCCTTTAGGAAATTTTTTAATCCAGGAAAACAAAAAAAGTCACTTGGGGTGAAAGCTGGTGAATGAGGAGAGTGGGGCACAAGGGTCATGCTGTTTTTGGTCAAAAATGAGCACAGTGTGGGCAGGTGCATTCATAAATCACCCATTATAAAATGGGCAAGCACATAAAAAAAATCTCAAAAACTTCACCAAAGTTGAACATAGCCTCTCACAGTAACACCAGCTACTACACTGATATGAATGGATTCCTAGGACACTCACCTAGTGTTGGAAGCCTGTAATACAAAGGACCCACCCTCCAGAAGATAATTCCAGGGTTTTCTGAGTCCTCCGTGTGTGTGTGTGTGTGTGTGTGTGTGTGTGTGTGTGTGTGTGTTAGCATCGTTATAACTTCAGCCACTTTCTGAAACTCTAAGAAAAACCAGAGCCTCTACACATGGTGTTATGTTAGTTACATGGTTCTTGTAGGTACCTTATGACAACTAGAATCAAAATTCTAGTGCCCTAAGCACATACTCTTCTATATTATAAGAGGTGTGTTTATATTTGGCTAGTCTTTAAGTGAAACAGTTATAGAAAAGTTAAAATTATGCCCAGTAAAAAACAAGTATAAAAAAAAGCATATTTCTCAGGAAATGGAAGTATAAATAGTAAAAAAAAAATAACATCAGTAGAATGTACAATGTATAATAAAATTAGTCTTATTATACATTATAGTCTCAATAAAAACATATACGTAAGATGCTCCACCTCTGAAGGCTGAGATTAGAAACATTCTAACATCGGCTTTAAGTGAGATAAATTGGGAAATAATGGAATGGATATCCTATTGAATTTTATAGTGAGAGAAAGTACTTACTAATATAAACATAGCCCTTTGCCTTGATTAAATATGTCACCTGAGCCTGAATTTCTTCTAAGAAATAGATTATATGCAAATTCTCAGTACATTATTATTCTTTATGAATCCAAATAGTTTTATTGGAATATGCAATGCACAATTGACTTGATAATTGTAAAATTAAAGAACATAGAAAAGACAAAATTCAATTGTTCTATTATAAGGAATTCCATTGCATATGGACTCATTACATTACTGTTAAGGGCTGAACTGTATCTCCTCAAATTCATATGTTGAAACCTTAAACCTTAACACCTCAGGATATAAATTATTTAGAGATAGAGACTTTAATGAGGTAATTAAGTTAAAACCTTTAGGGTGGGCTTTAACCCAACCTGACTGGTGGTCTTAGAAAAATAAATTTGGAAACACAGAGAGATATCAAGGATGTCCCACAAAGAAGAAAGGACATGTGTACATGCAATGAGAAAGTTACCATCTGGAAGACAAGGAGAGAAGCCTCAGAAGAAATTAAATCTACCAACACCTTGATCTTGGACTTCTAGCTTCCAGAACTTTGAAAAATTAATTTCAGTTATTAATCCACCCAGTCTGTAGTATTTTGTAGTAGCAGCCCTTGCAAATTGATACACTTACTACTGGGTATATTTTGACCATCCATATTAATATAATATCTGCATAAGTAGTATATGGTATTCAATAAATATGACTCATTTCAGTTCATTACTGTCTATCTTTAATACATGTTAATGATTGGTACCATTAATTTTCTATAAACATTGACATTTTAAATGAAAACTAAAAGTCGTATCCAAAAGAGAAGCTGAAATATATATACCATTTTTATATCTTCATGTCAAAATGATTAATATCTAGTTTTCTAATTAAGAGTCTACTAACAATACATTCTACTTGAGTGTTTGTTCATAGCAAGGTATCTGCAGTGTTTCTGTGTGCGTTCACTTTAAGAATTAAATTTAAAAAAATAATGCAGATGTCTAATATTATACAGTATGTTGTAAACTGCAAAATATCCTTTATACTGAATGCTCTTTACTTTGGACAGTGTGCCATAGAATAACTGAGTATCACAATGCAATTTCTTTCAATGTGTACTGAAGGTTTTCTTTCATAATTTTCTTTTCCTGACCTTATTTACCAATATCCACTCACAGGAAGTACTTATAGAGGCAATACCTATAGAGAAGTTATGGCAAGCTTATTAAATATATTTTTCCTCCTTCATAAGGAAAACTAGATTAGTAATCCTAGAAATAAAGGATGCACTGAATAATTTTGGTATTCATGCTCATCAATTTTGAGAAAAATAGTTTAATGAAAACTGATATGGTGAAATGGTTTCCCAATTCTCAACCTACCTATATGGAACAAACAATTCTACTTCCAGAAAATTTTCCTAATGTTTTGCATGCTTAATGTTTAAATACTTGTGAGACTTTATTTAGCACTCACTATGGCACAGAGTCTGATATATAGTCAGATATATACACGAATTAAATGTTTGAAAAATTAGTGCAGCATCATCTTAGTGAAGACTTTAATATTTATGTATTACAATATAAGCAACTCAATTAATTATATAAAGCATAGTTTAGGTCTGGATACTAAATAAAACTATGATCAAGTTAATCAAATGGTTCATTATGGGCTTAATTGTGCTGCAAAAGTGAATTGTATAAGTGAATTCTCATTTGGATATATTGTCCAAATATATTACTGACAAATTGCTTACCATAACTTAATACACTGACAGCAGTATATTATTTCATTTTCACATTAAAACGTGAGATGAAAATATTAAAACTGTAATTCTAATTTTATTACCAAACACCTTTGCTAAGTTGAGAATTAACCATGCATTTTAATTTTATTGGTAAAATAATTGTTTATTCTATTAAAGTTGTCCTAATTATTCTCCCTTTGCCCCCCTTCACCCAGCTCACCCCCTCTCCCACAGTAAACCTCCATACCATTATCTATGTACATGGGTCATTCATACATGTTCTTTGACTAGTCCCTTCCCTTTTTTCCCACCAATTCCCCCTTGTTCCTACCCCACTAGCAGCTGTCAGTCTGTTCCATGTTTCCATGTCTCTGGTTCTATTTTGTTTGTTTGTTTGTTTTGTTCATTAGGTTCCTCTTATAAGTGAGATCATATGGTATTTGTCTTTCGATGCCTGGCTTATTTCACTAATCATAATACTCTCCAGTTCCATCCATGCTGTCACAAAAGGTAGAAATTCCTTCTTTCTTTTTGCTGCATGGTGTTCCATTGTGTAAATGTACCACAGTTTTTAAATCCACTCATCTACTAATGGTCACTTAGGCTTTTTCCATTACTTGGCTATTGTAAATAGTGCTAGTATAAACATAGGGGTGCATAGGCTCTTTTGACTTGGGATTTTGGGATTTTTAAGGTATATTCCCAACAGTGAACTCGCTGGGTCAAAAGGCAGTTTCATTTTTATTTTTTTGAGGAAATTCCATACTGTTTTTCACAGTGGCTGCACCATTTTTTTAAATAGACAGAAGAGAGTCCATAAAAATTTTTACATACCACTTGAATGGCTCATATAAGTATTACTATTTATAAGTTTTTGCAGATTTCTGATGCAATGCAGGAAATTCCCTAAACTACTTTTACACATTGTATAGTTCTTATGGTTCCAACCCTCCTGTTACCTTCACAGCTCATTGAAAGTTCCAAATTCCTTTCTACCTGGAATTATTTAATCACTTTCTGACCCTGGTCACAGTTTCATTCTAAGATCTGTTTTGATTCTTTTAGCCATAATTCTGAGTCTAATTTCATCATAAAACTTAAACTATAGCCATATTATGAGAGCTTTTATATATTTGTTAATGTTCTTATAGCAAACAAGGCCTCTCTTCCCTGAATAAAACCAATACTTGCTTCTTTTCTGTTGGTGAAAATACAATTTGTTCTCTAATATGGCTTAAGAATGAAAATCTGTTAGTTAAATATTACAACCCCATTCTTCTTAGCAGTTATTGGCAGTGCAATTGTTACCAGATAGGGGACCCAGCCCAGAACAGTTCTACATAAGGCAGGCCTGTAGTGTATGAGTTCTTTACCTCATGCAGGAAAAATTTTATAACATGAGTCCAGGTGATTTCAAGAATATGTTTTTTAAAGCTTGGGACAGTGAAACAAGGAAGGGGTTAGGATAGAAAAAGCAACAGGAGAGAGACTAGGCAGGTCTGCTTTGGCCCTCTAAAAATGTTTGCTGTCAGCTCACTGAATAGGCAGAGAAGAGAGGGCCTTGCAGACAGGTTCAAGGATTACCCCAGAAGGAATTACCATTGCCCCTTGCTCCCTTGGTTGCAATTCTCATGGGGACCCTTAGAGTTTAGGGGTTGCACACACCTGAGAAGGAAGAAAGGTGTGGGCTTGCTCTGGGGAGAGAGCACACTCTAGGTTCTTCCTTTATTATTATTATTATTTTTTTTGATTGACTTTTAGAGAGAGAGGCAGGGACAAAAGAAAGAGAAAGAGAAACATCAATTTGTTCTTCCACTTATTTATACATTCATTGGCTGATTCCTGTATGTACCCTGAGGATCTAACCTGCACAACATTGGTGTATCAGGACAATGCTCTAACCCACTGAGCACCTGGCCAGGGCCTGGGTCCTTCCTGTTGAGGGTTTTAAAGGCTGGGAGTTCAGCAGAGGTATTAGGGGAGGATCTCAATAGAATATTCATCAGTTTTATGCTGATGTATCAAAATGAGATTTATTCCCTGGACTTCATCCTCCCTTGAGTGTGGTTGGCACAAATGACACTAATTGGATTTCTGCTATTTATCTCCCTGAGTAGGGTGATTTAAGCTACTTACCCTCTGGTTAGGGAGGAGAAGTATAAATAAACCTTTTACTCTTAAGCATCCTTGGTTAGGAAAGACAGGATTTTGAGATTGACTAAATGGCTGTAAACTGCTTGGCCATTTACATGTGTGTCTCAGTTTCTCTATTCAACTTTTCCTGGCTTATCAGCCTATCTCAAAATGGCCCAAACTTTATGAGACACATGAAAATAAACAATATTTCTTCTATGGGACTTTTGGTGCATATTATTGCAATGGTCACTGCTTTTTCTATAATAATCTATCAGGAAGGAGAGTCATAAGAATGACCAATAGCCAAACTAGGAAAGTGGAGTCCTATGTATTGGACTACGCTGTGAGACCACTCTCTGTTGCCATTAACTATAGCCATAATTCTTTTAATAAAAAGATGATGGATAAAAACAAACTAAAATAATATTATCTTTTCATATTAAATATACTCCCTCATTATTTATGCTTAAACACAGCACAGTGCTATTCTTAATTCCTCTTTTTTTGATTTAGAGTTCTTGTTCAGAATATTAATTATCTTCAGAAGCTTTTCCTTGGGTAATATGTCTATTTATACTAGTTACAAATGTATTTGCCTGTTTATGTATTTCTTCCAAATCCTAAACTTGGTTTATTCAGTTTAATGTGCATATTGTTTTCAACATGCTTGCTTGAAATATATATATGGATTAGAAAATACCACAGAAAATTGAAGTTTTGCATTTTATTTTATACATTACGATCAAAAGAGGAGGTATAAGTGGGTTACAAGAAATTTGTTGGTGATAGTTTAGGGAGGTGGTGGGAAGCAAACCAGAGAAATCTCTGGAATTGGATAAAAATGATAGACTCATACTTCCTTTACATAGATGGGTATAGGATAATTAATAGTCAATGATTGATTAACATGATAATGATAACAATGAGGGAATTTGTGGTCTCAGCTCTGGTGTCTCAGGGGTTTGGATAAAGATATATTACCATAGATGCAAAAAGGCAATAGACAGGCTCAGTTAAGAAAAGATTTGTCAGGAAAGATTCTAACCTAGGACATGACCACTGCCATGAACTTCTTTTAGTTAAAAAGTTTAATTTCAGACCATTCAATGTGATTACTTTAGGTCTCTGAGTTTGTACGGTCCACCATGCAGGCCTCCCTGAGCTTGTCAGGCTTGGTGTGTGGCCCCTTTTTGTCCACATTTCTATGGTTTAAAATAGCAATGCTTGTACATTTTATTTTAATGATTGCTAAGAGGTTACTTTTGCTTGTTTCTGAAATTATGGCAATGTTTTAAGTGGCTGACTTTTCCAGAAATCTAATCTTATGATAGAAAGTTCTTATTTAGTATATAATATCAAATGCACATAAAGTCTATCAGGCATTAAGGAAGGATACAGGTTGATATAAGTATTTATGAGATACTCTGGCAGTGTTATAAATGTCTCTAGGTGTTCAGTCTCCTACAAATATTTTCCAGTTTTATGATAGTCCTGGTAAACCCCAATTACTCAGATTTCCAATTTGGTACTCAGAATACTAGGATCCCTTTGTGTTGTAGTGTTCTGTTAATGGCCATAGAAAATGGTATTTGTTTATAAGCAAATAGTCAAATGTGTGTACACCAATCACATGCATTTATTACTAAATGAATCAGAAAAATTCTCTTAGATTATTCTTTTTAAACCATTTTTTGTTATTAAACATTAGTTCTGCATTTGTGCTATATTAAAATCTTTTATCCATGTGTAAGTAGCTCACTCTTCATTGATAATTGCCATTCTTATTTGTTAGCCCTAGGTATTGATAGTTACATTCCTTTTGAAGTTAAGCTAGACTATTGCACACAGAAGATAAAGACATTTCCATTTTTAGAAGCCACTTTAATCAGAGAGGTAAGGGTCTCTTTGGTAATGAGTACCTTTATTTAAAGACATTAAAAATTGATGGATTTGGAAGAAAAGTGTAAACCATTGTAAACTGCATCTTTATAACCCAGGAATGTCTCCTCTGGTCATATCTAATCCCGACTTGAAATATAAATTCATAAACATAGAAAGGTGAATCTCTGGGGTTCTCTTACCATCTAATTTGTCTTAAATCGAAAGGCTTTTACTTTTAACTAAGATTCAAATTTCAATAGAGATTGTTCATGGAGTCCTAATTGTTCAGAAACATTAAAAAAAATTCTCCATAAAAATCCTAGAGGAAAACATAGGCAGGAAAATTTCAGATATCCCACATAACAATATTTTCACTGATACATCTCCTAAAGCAAGGGAAATAAAGAAAAAACTAAACAAATGAGACTACATCAAACTAAAGAGTTTCTGCTCAACAAAAGGAAACATCAGTAAGACAAAAAGGGAACCAATCATATGGGAAAACATATTAGCCAATGATACAACAGATAAGGGATTGATGGCCAAAATATATAAAAAATTTACATATCTCAACACCAAGATGACAGACAACCCAATTAAAAAATGGACAAAGGACCTTAACAAACACTTCTCCCAGAAGGTTATACAGAGAGTCCATAGACATATGAAAGAATTCTCAACATCACTAGCCATCAGAGGTATGCAAATAAAAACCACAATGAAATACCACTTTATATTTGTCAGAATGGCCATTATCAACAAATCAACAAACAAGTGCTGGCGAGAATGTGGAGGAAAGGGAACCCTAGTGCACTGTTGGTGGGAAGGCAGTCTGATGCAGCCACTATGGAAAACAGTATGGAATTACCTCAAAAAACTAAAAATGGAACTGCCTTTTGAACCAGCGATTCCACTGCTAGGATTATATCCAAAGAATCCCAAAACCCCAATTCAAAAGAATTTATGCACCCCTATTTTCATAGCAGTGCTGTTTACAATAGCCAAGTGCTGGAAAGAGTGTCTGTAGATGAGTGGATTACAAAATGGTGGTACATTTACACAATGCAATACTATGCAGCAGAAAGAAAGAAGGAACTCCTGCCATTTGCGACAACATGGGTGGAACTAACGACAATTATGCTTAGCGAAATAAGGCAGGTAATGAAAAAAAAAATACCATATGATATCATCTGATACAGGAGACTAATGCACAACACAAGCAAATGAACAAAACTGAACAAGGAACAGAGTAACTGTTATCAGGGGTGAGGGTGGCAGGATGGAAGGAGGTAAGTAGGGGCCTATAATTGTGTTAGGTACTACAACATACATATCAAAACTTTCAGAGTCTGTTTATCATCCAGATTGTACTATTTCTATTAAAATGTGGAAATCTTGAAATCATATAGATCTTTCCTCCTCCCTATGCCCTTTACATTATACTTATATCTACTGCAAATCCAACATTGTAAATGCTAAACCTCACCTTAAGCTGTTGTGTGTTTGTGTATCAATTAAATAGAATCAGTATCTTATATCTACTTAGCTGTTTAATATTTCTCTTATAATTTTCTAATTCCTATGAACACTTATTTCTCCCTGATGTGATTTTCTTGTAGGGCAAAAAAAACTTCCTTTAAAAGTCCATGTAAAGCAGGTCTTCTTTTTATAGATTCTGTTAGTTTTTTCATCATTTGTGAATGTCATTAATTTGTCTTCATTTCTGAAAAATATTTCCTGAGAATATAGATTCTTGGTGGAGAGTATTTTATTTATTCTTTCTGAAGTTTAACTCATTGAGGTGACATTGGCTAATAAGATTATACAGGTTTCAAGTATACAATTCTATGCTAATCATCTGTATATTACATTGTGTATTCACCACCCAAAGTTGAATCTCCTGCTGTCGCCACACATTCTTCCCCCTCTTTCCTTAACTACACCTCACCCCCTTTCCCACTGGTAATCACAATACTGCTGTCTGTGTCTATGAGACCTTGTTTGTTTTCCTTGTTTGTTCATTTGTTGCTTTCAGTTTTATATCTTATATATTAATGAAATTATGTGGTTCTCGACTTTTTCTGACTAAATTATTTTACTTAGCATGATACTCTCAAGATCCATCCATGTTGTAGTAAATGGCAATATTTCATCTTTTCTTATGGCTGAGTAGTATTCAACAGTATAAATGTACCATATCATTTTTATCCAATCATCTACTGAAGGACACTTCAGTTGTTTCCATGTCTTGGCCACCATGAACAATGCTAAAATAAACATAGGGGTGTATATATCTTTGCAAATAAAAGTTTTCAACATTTTTGGGTATATGCCCAGTAAAGGGGTTGAACCACTGTCACCGGTCTCCATATTTTTGGTGAGTTTTTTGAAGTGATTTGAATTGTTGTCCTGTGTATAAGGTGTCATTGTCTTTAGCAGTTTTAAAGGCTTTTTTCCCCTTAAGTTTTGGTATTCAGAAGTTTTATTATACTGTGTGTATATGTATATTTTTTGTTTCTCCTCTTTGGAGTTCACTAAACTTCTTGAATCTCTAAGAGTTTGTTTTTCACCAAATTTGGGAAATTTTGGCCATTATTACTTTAGATTATTTTTTTCTGTTCTAATATATTTATTTTCTCTTTCTGAAATTTCTACAATATGAAATTTGATATTGTCACATAGGTCCCTGAGACTGTATTTATTTTTCTTTCAAACTATTATCTTTCTCTTTTTCAGATGAAATATATTCTATTGATCTATTCTCAAGTTCAGTGATTCTTCCCTCTTTTACCTCCATTCTGTTGCTGAGTCCACCCAGTGATTTTTTAAAACAATTATACACACACACACACACACACACACACATTCATATTCTAAAATTTCTATTCTATCTTATTGTTTCTATTTCTATATTTAGAACTGTAATATTTCTATTACTTTTTGGAAACATATCTATAATAGCTATTTTAAAATTTTGTCCAATATTTTATCATCTGGGTTTTCTCAGATTCAGCATCTGATATTATTTGCCTTAGGAATTAGTCGGCTACCTCTAGCTGTTTTTATGTTGAGTGCATTTTGAATGTTCTATTGGACAGACTTTCTTACTTATAAGAATCCCAGGAGATTGTTGACTTTCTGTTTTGTTTTGTTGTGCTTCAACTGAGGTTCAGAGAGTAAGTTCTAACAGTACAATTTTCAGTTTATCTTTCAAAGCCTATGCCCTTCCGATTTATTCAATGCATGCAGCACTCAGATTAATCTCTAAGACCTGTGCCATGAATGGCTAAGTATCTGTGCAGTTCTCAAAGACTGCTATTCTGCTTTCTTTTTATGCTAGGTATGAGTAGCTTAAGAGTGAGTCCTAGTATTTTGCTGATTCATAGAATTAGGGCATCCACCTTCTCTAACACTTTTCTCTCCAGGATTCCTTCTATAGTATTCAGCCCCATTTACTCTTCTTTTCTTCAAAAATTGATTTTTTAGTATTATGGACAGAACTTTTTCTCTCCCCCCAAATATGTTAAAGCCCTAACCCAGAGTACTTGGGAATTGACATTATTTGTAAATAGAGTATTTGAAGATGTAATAAAGATCTAAGTTAGGTTATGTTCTACTGTAGTAGAGTAGACCCTTAATCCAATATAACAGCTGTCTTTATAAGTGGAGAAGAGACACTGAGATAGACATACACTGAGATGAGCATTCCATTTCTCTAAGGCAAAGGCACATAGGGAGAAGATAGCTATGTGATAATGGAGGCAATATCAGGATTGATGTATCTACAAACCAGGAAACACCAAGGATTATCTGCAAACCAGAAGAGATGAAGAAGGATTCTCCCCTACAGCTTTCAAAGGGATTATGAACCTACAGACACCATAATTTTGAAATTCTGATGTCCAGAACTATGAAATAAATTGTCATTATTTTAAGCCTCCCAATTTATGGTACTTTATTATAGCATCCATAAGGAGCTAATAAATTACATTTTTATCTCTTGCAACAGTTTTGTGCTAGAGATAGCTGGGACAGTGTCCTCACTCTGTGCAGTAAGTACTAAGAGAGAAAAATAGAAAAAGTAACCTGGTAAAATCACCTTTATATGCATCACATTTTGAAATTGTGTAATCCTTGTTAATCTGCCTGCTTTTGCTGCTTTTTGGTCCTTTCGTAGTTCACTAATATGCAATAGTCTTATACCAACATATAGATCAAGGACTAATCTTCAACATTTAAGTTCTGTAATTAAATCCATGATTCTATTACATTTTTAATATTTTATTCCAAAATCACAGTTATTTGTATCATATATTTTAATCTAAAAATTTGATGAGTGTCTTTCTCCTAGTCATTTCAAAAGTATAGAAAAGGGTAAGAACAGAGATTTCTAATTGTTATTAAAAATAAATCCTCCTACTTAGATGTCAATCTTAATTAGCTTTTCAACATCAAATCCATGAGTGACATATGAATAGATTAACTGGTGCCTCAGCCAGCCCACATCAAAGACCTTCTATAAAAGATTTTTATCAGGGACGTTTTAAAAATTCAACATACAACATAACTGTGAGTTAATTTGCTCTACCAATAATTCTATGCCACACACACATAAAAAGGAAATAATGCTAGTGTAGGATAACTTGCAGCTACTACAGCATTTGTACATTTTTGATGCAATGTATTCTAATACCCAATAAAAAAGTAATTAAAGTTCTGTTTCTAGGTTCAGCAAATTTTTGATGATCTAAGCTATAAAATGATAAAGAGATGATTTTTATAAACTTCAGGTATTCTCTGAGTCTTTTTTTACATTAATATGAATAATACTCATACTTGAAAATGTTAAAGTAGAATAAATATTTAAAAATAATCTATACCAATGAATTATTTTTGTGGATATTTATTAATATTTGGAAAATTATTATTTTATCTTCTGTTTTTCTAAATGGTGTGTATAAAAATGTTGTCAGTACTGGTGCTCAACAAAAACTTTTGTGCTGACGTTAATTTGGAAAATACTGAATTCAATAAAGTTAAAATGAATTTGTTACTAGCAAACAACCAAGGTTCTTCAACATATTAATTAACAAACAAATGTAATATTTAGCCTTTCAAATTTATTTAAATAAGAAAAATAAAATAATAAAATACAGTAAAATAAAAATGAGAATCTTTATTGACTATGTACATCCTCCAGAACCATATTAGTTTAATTATATAATGTTTAGTATTAGTAACTTAGAAAATTAGTATCTGGTAAATTAATAAATTGATTTAGAAAAGGTATTCAAAAGACAAACAAAACAAAACAAAAATATTTTTTTAATATTTGATTGGAGAAAATACATTCTTGATATAAAAACCAGAAAGAAAGAAAAAAAGAAGCCTGAATGTTGTGGCTCAGTGGATTGAGCATTGGCCTGCGAACCAAGTGTCACTGATTCGATTCCCAGTCAAGGCACATGACAAGGTTGCACATCAGGTCCCCAGTTGGGAGTGCATGAGAGGCAACCCCACACTGATGTTTCTCTCCCTCTCTTTCTCCTTTCCCATCTCTCTAAAAATAAATAAATAAATAAGTAAATAAATAAACAAACAAATAAATAAAACTGTTAAAAAAAAAAGAAAAGAAAACTTCCCAGAAGATTCCGGGGCACTACATTAGGGTCATAACTCCTGTAAAATTTATTCAGCAGATATTATATCCTGTTTTATGGATAATTATTATTTTAAGCATGCATCCAAAACCTTTTAGTAATAATGAAAAATAAGTGCCTTCTTTATCAATTTCCTTTAGAATAATAACTCACACTTGTCAATCATAGATAAATTTACACCCCATGAAAAACCAGTGTAACTAATTACATTTACAGGTACCAAAATTAACATTGAATTTAACTTTTGCCCTCATTTTCAAAACTAAATATAATATTTTTAAAAGATTTTAGATAGGAGGGGAAAGATGGCGGTGGAGTAAGTAGCAGTCTTGTCTGCTTGCTCCCATAGTGGAAGGACTTAAGAGTACAAACACAGAGAGAGTGGAGAGGGAGTGAGAGCAGCTTTCAGATAGGGAGAACAGGCACAGGAGTATGGGAGCAGTGTGGGAGAGGCCAGAAACTACAGCCTGCACTCTCCAAGCACAGTCCTCAGGCTCCCCAGCTCAGCTCCTTCATTGCACCCAAAGGGGTAGCTGCTGCTCATTAGATGGGATCTTCTTGGAAACTGCACTCCCACTATAGCTGTCCTGACCAGCGAAGTCCAGGAAGGAGTCGGCGAGAAGGTTTAGTGAAACAGCCGGAGGTGTGGGAAGACAGAGACCATCCCAGACTGTGAGAAACTGTGTGAATCGAGCCTTTGTGCAGACTCCCGGGCTGGTAACCTTTGCACCCACAGGTATGAGCACCAAAGCTCTGCCAAACAAAAATATAGAACTGAGCTGCAGAGAGGGACCCACACAGGGGAAAGCTGAGGCAGAACCTCAGACTTTGTGGGGACCTCTGGAAGGCAACCATGTGCACATGTGTGTGATCACACACCAAGGCTCTGCCAGTCAGGGAAGTGGGCCAGTGCTGCAGTTTGGAGGCCATACAGGGACTTTTTGGGGAGGAGGAATGGAGACAGGACCCGAAGCTGGGCAGGGACTATGGGCATGTGCCCTGGCTTGCCAGCAGAGTAGCGTTACTAAACCAGCGCGAGGAGCACTGGATGGCGCCGCAGGACCAGTGGGGTGGACCCAATTCAGTGTGGCCCATGGTGGAGAACTGAAGCAGACCCATGAGCAGAGAATAGCAGTCCCAGAATCCAGCTATATCTCCTCACAGCCAGACAGCCAGAAAGGAAGATATGGAACCTATGGAACTTTGACCAGGGGCAGATCAAGAAAGAAAAGAAAGTGGTAAAAACCAGACATTACTGGGACAGATTCTGCTGTGGTATTTTCTCATAAGCTATTTTCTTGCCCTCCCAGTTTATGCATTTTAAGTCACTAGTTGTTATATTATAGTTTATTACGAATATCATATGTTGATCCTCCCTTGTATTACCCTACCTTAACATTCGATCTCCTCTTACTTTGGTCTTAAATTCTATCTTCTCTCCTATTATGACCAGTATCTATTCTTCCAGCTTAAATATGAAAAAAATCTTTCCTCTCTTAGACTGGTTTCACTCCTCATTCCTAGTATAACTACCCCCTGTATCATCTCAAATTCACTTTCCTTTCCATTGGACATCTCTTAAACTTTTCTTTCTTTTTTCCTTCTTATTATCATCCCACCTATATCAATCATAGACCAAAGGTTGTACTGGGGAAAAGCTCTTTTTTTCATCTGTTTCTTACCTTCTCTCCCCCTTCTTCTTTTTCTTCTTCTTCTTCTTCTTCTTCTTCTTGTTCTTCTTCTTCTTCTTCTTCTCCTTCTTCTTCTTCATTTTTTTGTTTGTTTTGTTTATGCACCTTCTCACACTAAATATATAACATACAAGTTCTGTATAAATTAATACTACAAGCTTCCACTCTCTCACTTCATTCTGCCTTCTTCCCTCCTTTTTTCAACATACAATGTAAGTATTACTTACTGTCACACATTGCCTTGTCCCTACTCATTACTATTATTATTATTCCACCTTCCCTCTCAAAAATCATCTTTCTTTCAGTTAGCCAACTCTTATCTGTTTTTTCCTTTAGTATAATAGTCTTAATCTCTTTACATCTATATCAATAATGGCTCATTTGCTGCAGATAGTGTGATTGTAGTAGGTGGGGAATAATTTTGAGGTGTAGGTCGCTTGCCTGGTTTTTGTGTTTATGTTTTAATAGCATCTCCACAAAATAATTCAAGACATGATGGGCAGAGTGACTCTCAATCAACTACTAGAGGGAAGGTTCCACCAAAGAGTAACACAACAACAGCCAAATCTGAAATACAACCAGACAGCCTAAACAAGTGGCATAAAGGGCATCCCAAGAGCATCAAGCTCAAGAGATCAAAGAGACTGCATCACTGAATCCCTCATGTCTCTTATTACAGGTCACACCACAAAGGCAGGAAATCAAAGCAGAAAAATCTAAGAAACAAAAACAAACAAGAAGAGACACCTAAAATAGAGAGAAAAAGAAACAACCCCCAGTGAAATGAAAAGAGGAATCCTCAGAAAGAGTGCTAGATGAAACAGAGGCAAGCAAACTATCAGACATGGAATTCAAATGAAGGTTATAAGGAATATCAATGAACTCAACAGACTCAGAGAAAACTACAACGAACTCCAGGGGAATTACAGAGAACTCCAGGGAAATGACAAAGACTGTCAGGGAATGTACAAGAAAATTACTGAGAACTATACCAACATTAAAAAGTACATAGAAACTATCAATAAGATCCAGGAGTAAATGAAGAATACAATTTTGGAACTGAATAATACAATAGAAGGAATTAAAAGCAGGCTAGAGGAAGCAGGGGATCGGATCGGCAAATTGGAGGACAATGTGGAAAAAAAAAAAATCCCCAGACAGTACAACAAAACAAAGAAAAAAAAAAAAAAGACCAAAAAAGAATGAAGAGGGTTTAAGAGAGCTGCAGAATAACATGAAACATAACCATATCCATATCATAGGGATACCAGAGGGAGAAGAAGGGAAGCAAGGGCTAGAAAACTTGTTTGAAAAGGTAATGACAGAAAAGTTCCCTGACTTGAGGAAAGAAAAAGTTACACAATTTCAAGAAGCACAGAGGGTCCCAGTGAAGATAAACCCAAAGAGTCCCACTCAAAGACACATCATAATTAAAATGGCAACATTCAAAGACAAAGAAAAAATCCTAAAGGCAACAAGAGAGAAACAGCAAATTATATACAAGGGAGATCCAATAAGACTATCAGCATATTTCTCAACAGAAACACTACAAGCCAGAAGGGAGTGGCAAAAAAATATTTCAAGCGATGAAAAACAAAGGCCTACAACCAAGACCATCTACCCAGCAAAGCTTTCATTTAAAATGGAAGGTGAAATAAGGCGTTTCCCAGACAAAAGAAAGCTAAGAGAATACATTTCCATCAAACCAGCATTGCAAGAGCTGCTAAAGGGTCTTCTTTAAGAAGAGGAAGAAAGAGAGAGAGAGAAAAAAGAACACAGATAGAAAGGGAAAGTATCAAAATGAATAAGTACCTATCAATAATAACCTTAAATGTAAATGGATTAAATGCTCCAATAAAAAGGCATAGGTTAGCTGAAGGGATAAGAAAGCATGACCCATATATATGCTGTCTACAAGAGACCCACCAAAGAAAAAAAGACCTACACAGACTAAAAGTGAAGGGATGGAAAAAGTATTTCCAGCAAGTGAACATAAAAAAAAATAGTGAGGGTAGCAGTACAAAATAGTTTCACAAGAAAGGTCATAAAAAGAGACAGAGGACAATTCATAATTCTTAAGGGAAAAATCCATCAAGAATGTATAACCCTGGTAAACATATATGCACCCAACATAGGAGCACCCAAATATATGAGGAAAATCTTGGAAGACTACAAGAAGTATGTAGACAGCAACACACTCATAGTAGAGGATTTTAACACCTCATTATCAACCCTGGACAGATATTTGAATCAAAGGAACACCAAGGATATTGAGGCATTGAACACCACTGTAGATCAAATGGACTTAATTGATATATATAAAACGTTTCACCCCAGAGAAGCAAAATATGCATTCTTTTCAAGTGCACATGGAGCATTTTCAAATAGATCATATGGTAGGACACAAAACAAGACTAAACAAATTCAAGTAAACTGAAATTATATTAAGCACCTTCTCAGATCACAATGTCCTGAAACTGGAACCCAACCTCAAGAAAAAACTCAGAAACATTCAAATACATGGAGCGTGAATAACATACTACTAAATAATGAATGGGTAATCAGTGACATCAAGGAAGGAATCAAAGTCTCTGGAAACAAATGGTAATGAACACACAAAGCCCAAAACCTATGGGACACAGCAAAGGCCATCCTGAGAGGGAAGTTCATAGCAATACAGGTCTACCTAAAAAGGATAGAAGAATCTTAATTAAAAAAAATATAACATAACAGCTATTAGAACTAGGGGAACAACAAAAAAAATACCCAAAACAAGTAGAAGAAATCATCAAGATCAGAGCAGAATTAAATGACATAGAGACTAAACAAAAAAATCAAAAGATTGATAAAACCAGAAACTAGTTTTAAGAAAAGATAAACAAAATCAACAAGCCTTTAACCAGGATCATTAAGAAAAAAAGAGAGGACTCAAATATACAAAATCAGAAATGAACGAGGAGAAATCACAACTAATATCACAGAAATACAAAGGATTGTAAGAAATTATTATGAACAACAATATGACAAGAGATTTCACAATCTGGTCAAATTTCTGGAAACATAAAATCTTCCAAAACTGAATCAAAAAAGCAGAAAACCTGAACAGACCAACAATAACTAGTGAAATTGAAGTAGTAATAAAAAAAACTCCTGGCACACAAAAGCCCTGGACCAGATGGCTTCAAAGGCAAATTTTACAAAACATTTAGGGAAGACCTAACTTATATCCTTCTCAACTATTTCAAAAAATCCAAGAAGAGGGAAGAGTCCCAAACTTTACATGAGACCAGTACTACCCTAAGTCCAAAACCAGGTCAAGACACAACAAAGAAAGAAAACTACAGTGATATTGCTGATGAACACAGATGCTAAAATCCTCAACAAAATATTGGCAAATCAGATCCAGTAACACATTAAAAAGATTCACACCATGATCAAGTGCATTCATCCCAGGGATGCAAGGATGGTTTAATATTCACAAACCAATGAAAAGAGATTTGATAAAGTACAACACCCATTTATGATGAAAACACTCAGCAAACTAGGAATAGAGGGAGCATACCTCAACATAATAAAGGCCATGTACAAGAATCCTGGAGCCAATATCATACTCAATGGACAAAAACTAAAAGCATTCCTCCTAAGGTAAGGAACAAGACAAAGATGTCTAATCTCTTCATTCCTACTTGACATAGTGTTGGAAGTTCTAACCACAGCAATCAGACAAGAAAAAGAAATAAAAGGCATCCATATTGGAAAAAAGGAAGTAAAACTGTCATTATTTGCAGATGACATGATAGTGTACACAGAAAACTCTATAGACTCCATGAAAACACTAGTTGACTTAATAAGTGAATTTGGCAAAATAGCAGGATACAAAGTCAACATTCAGATATCAAAGGCACTCCTGTACACCAACAATAAAATATCAGAGATAGAAACTAGAAAAAATCTCATTTACTATAGCAACAATAAAAATAAAGTACCTAGGAATAAACTTAACCAAGGAGATAAAAGACCTTTACTCAGAAAACTACAAAACTCTGAGGAAAGAAATTAAGAAAGATGCAAATAAATGGAAGCATATATCGTGTTCATGGATGGGAAGAATCAACATCATTAAAATGTCCATACTACCCAAAGCAATTTATAGATTTAAAACAATTCCTATTAAAATATCAATGGCATATTTCACAGACTTAGAAGAAATACTTCAAAATTTACATTGAACTAAAAAAGACTCTGAATAGCCCCAGCGATCTTGAGGAAGAAAAACAGAGTAGGAGAAATCACAATACCTGATATACAACTATACTACAAGGCTACTGTAATCAAAATAGCCTGGTACTGGCATAAGAACAGACATATAGACCAATGAAACAGAATAGAGAGCCCAGAAATAAACCCAGGTCTACATGAGCAACTAATATTTGACAAAGGGAGAAGAAACATAAAATGGAGTGAAAAGATCCTCTTCAACAAATGGTGCTGTGAGAACTGGACAGGGAGATGCAGAAAGATGAAACTAGACCACCAGCTTACACCACACACCAGAATAAGCTCAAGATGGATCAAAGACTTAAATGTAAGTCATGACACCATAAAAGTCCTAGAGGAAAACATAGGCAGAAAAATTTCAGATATCCCACATAGCAGTATTTTTGCTAATATATCTCCTAAAGTAAGGGAAATAAAGGTAAGAATAAACAAATGGGACTACATCAAACTAAAGAGTTTCTGCTCAGCAAAGGAAAACATCAGCAAGATGAAAAGGGAACCAACAGTATGGGAAATAATTTGTCAATGATACTGTACCTCAAACAAGGGATTGATCTCCAAAATATATAAAGAACCTCTATGGCTCAACATCAAAGGACGCACAATGCAATTAAAAAATTGGCAAAGGACCTGAACAAACACTTTTCCAAAGAGGACATACAGAGGGTTCAAAGGCATATGAAAAAATGCTCAACATCACTAGCAATCAGAAAGATTCAAATTAAAACCATGATGAGATATCACCTCACAGCAGTCAAAATGGCCATCATCAACAAATCAAGTAACAAGTGCTGACAAGGATGTGGAGAAAAGGGAACCCTAGTGCACTATTGGTGGGAATGCAGACTCTTGCAGTCACTATAGAAAATAGTATGAAATTTCCCCCCAAAACTAAAAAAGAACTGCCTTTTGATCCAGCAATTCCATTGTTAGGATTATTCCTGAAGAATCCTGAAACACCAATTTAAAAGAACCTATGCACCCTTATGTTCATAGCACTGCTATTCACAATAACCATGTGCTTGAAATAGCCTAAGTGCCAATCTGTAGATGAGTGGATTGAAAAACTGGTATATTTACACAATGGAATACTACATAGCAGAAAGAAAGAAGGAACTCCTACCTTTTGCGACAACATGGATAGAACTGGAGAGTATTATGCTTAGTGAAATAAGCCAGGCAGCAAAAGACAAATGCCATATGATATCACCTAACACCGGACACTAATGAACAACAGAAATAAATGAGCAAAATAGAACCAGGTGCAAGTCAACAAGGAGCAGACTGACAGTGACCAGGGGGTGGTGGGAAGGTGGAGAAAAGGGGATTAAAGAAGAAAGGTCTAGTCAAGGAACTAGTATAAATGACCCATGGATATTGACAATGGGGTAACAGGGTGGGGATGAATCATGGGAGAAGCGGGAGGCATGGTGAGGGAGGACCAATGAGGAAGAAAGCGGGACAACTGTAATAGAAAAAAAAAATTTTTTTAAAAAAAGAAATTGAAGGAAAAAAAAAAAGGTTTTATATGCCTAAACATTTTCACAATTCTAAATAGACAATAAACATACAATGGATGCTATCTTGATTCTTACCTAAATATAGTCAACAAATCACAGATCTGCCCTGGATTTAATTTTCATATACTTGAGTTTACAACCTCCCTAGTTTTATAATTTCATATATATATAAACCCGATTCAATAATATAAATTGAAAAAGTATTTAACTTCTGTCAATAGACACTATGCCATCATTTATGTTAAATTATTCTTGAAACAAGAGTTTGTGGTCTTCATGTAGTCACTGGGCTGTGTCCTCATCTTCCTTCCAATTGAAGGATTCCATCAGTCTAAAACCATTCACTATTCCCATATTTTTCCTTTTCTATCTGCTTCTTCAGGGATAACTTCCCAGCTCTTTTCTAAGCCATTCATTATAACAGGTTATTGCCCCTTGTAAATATGAGTTTCAAGTTAATTAGAAGTCAAATTAAAACTTAATAAGGAAATTAATGAAAATGATGAAAATGTTCTTGGAAACAATGTTAAAAAATGGAGCTGAATCCTTGAGAAATGGAAGCATTTTTCTACCATTTACAAGACTTAAAAATCTTCTAATGCTATACAAAGATGGAACAGTCCCCAGCAAATTTTATCTCAAAAGAAATGCTGTTCTGAGCCATTTTTAATATTCTATTAAGACTTTGACTAAAGGGCAATTTTTGGTTATCATTTTTACTTTATATTTTATTTATAGATAAAAAGAATGTATTATAACCTGTCAACTAAGGTTTATAACAATGTTTTCAATTTAAGATTTCCATGAAATTTATCTCATAATCTTATAAAACTTTTACAGAAATTAAATAGCATTAAACCAATTTAATATTCTTTAAAATCTGGTAGAATCTGAAACATACTTTTACTGCATCATCCCATGAGATGCTATATCATAAAAACAGAGTATACAGTACTTTCTTTTCCAAGATGAATAACATTAAAAATTCAAGTAAAAGCAGTGCTTTCAGTAAATGAGATTAAATCAGTTTTTTAAATTAATTCACTTTTTTCACTCTAAAGCTACAGATAAAATATCACAGCAATTTTTACATTTAACACTATTATTCATGTTACTATGAATTTTTAGTGTATTGTTAAAATATTTATAGCTCCTATATTTGTCTGAACAATGCAGTATAATGCTTTGTTCAATTAATTAATAGAAATCTTATTGTATATAGACCAATTAAGTGAATCAACCCAAATTTTTTAAAAACTAAAGTTACAAAATTATTTAATCAGTCAAAGAGTAAAAATAATTGAACTTTTAATGCATGTAGATAAAGCTTCCTCACTTTAAGTCAACCGAGTTTTAGTTTTGCTCTTGGCAAGTGCTTTCTTCTGATAATTTTTTCTTCATTCTGAACACATTTATGTTTCTCTTTACTCATGCCAGTTCTTCTAACCTTTGATGCTGTGTCATTAAGTACTAGGCTAAGCACACAACAACAAAAATATCATCATATTTGTTTAGCAGTAGCTGACATAAATTATTTAGACAGATTGCACAAATAAGACATCCAATAACAAACACATTTACAAGGAGCAATCATTATGATTTCTCTACTAGAAAATGGTAGGACTTGAATAATTGAACAAAGGAACCATGAGCATCTTTATAAAAGCATGAAGGAACACACATTCTGACTCATTTTGTGGGAGAGATGGGTTTAATTGATCCTCACTTTTACATTAGGAAGATGTTGGAGCCCACAATATGAAGACCATGAATTAATTTAAAAATTATTAACAATAAAGTTGCCACGATATTGACATTGATACATGCTAGAGTATGTAAATGTATATTGTAGACTTTTTTGAAGAGAAGCTTGATGTGGTTGTTTGGACATAATACCTATGAGTGAGAAAATTAAATTTAAGATTAAAAAAGAATATTAGACTCTAGTCAAGTCTTTCCTAAAATGAAATAAAATTATTTGGTCTCTCTCCATTATGGTAATAAAATCTGGATCTGAATTTTTTTAACTGTTGAAATGGTTGGGTAATGTGTCACACATAATGTGAAACTAGATAGGAGCAAGAGAAGCATAGATGTAGCAATTCTAGACTGAATAAAATAATAAGATGAAGTCAAGATGATAAAAAAATGATTCAGAAAATCTTAATTAATAGATTTTCTATAGGTTTCTTTATTCTTACAGAGCCTGACATCCTATTAGATTTTCAAGGTAACTTAAAAATTCAATTCTTAAAAAAAAAACAAAAGTATCTCTTTGAAGACAGGAAATAACATGTTTAATATCTATTTTAAAATATTCACCATTTTAATGCATTTCAAAGCATTAGAAAAATAAATATTTGCTAATAAGAGTAGATTATGATGTTATAAGAATTATTTTTGAGGTGAAGAAATATTTTTGTAAGTTCAACAATTTAGGATTTTAATTCCTTTATTTTCTACTACTTTATATCATCTAGCAAATCATTGATGAATATGCTAGCAAAATAACTAATAATATTTAGGAAAACTCATAAAAAAGTCCTAAAATCTTTACTAAAAGTGGCAGGTTTCAGAAGAAAAGAATTATTAAGTGTCTGTCCTATCCATTGTAGAGCAAACACAACAGCTAAAAATGCAGCTATCTGGTTCTTAGATCAAGATATGTGGCTAATTTGCATGAGACTGAAAACTGGAAGATAACTGAAGGACGTGACATAAAAGGTAACATCTTTAACCAAAGTATTGATTTGGTTAAAGGCTGGAAACAAATTTTGAAGGCGAGGTTGTCAGAGTGATGCACCTAGTATTCCATCATTGTTGATCCTCTGAGGGAGACAAATCACAATAAACAAAGCAACAATCAGCAAGAGGCATGGATTATTCTTGTACTGGACTGGAGAACCAGCCACTGAATAATTGAGAACTGACTTCGGGTTTCTGAATGTTGAATTTGCACTGTGTGCATAAGTTCTGAAACCCTTAGGTAGAGATTTGATTTACATAGATAAGATCAATAAATACAAGATAAACATAGGGAATAAATAAAAACACATCTTCAGCTTGAAATCTTGCTCTTAAAGTTTATTTGGTTAAATTTTTGTAGGAGAACAGCAGTCAAACTTCTGGTTTTCAAAATCAAGTATGTAAGCTACTCTCTCCCATAATATAAAAAAAAAATTAACAAACATAAACAATTTATTTATGCACAGAGAATCTATTCTCCAAGCTTACTCAAAATGCAGTTTTAGAAACAAGATAAACAATAATAGCAGAAAGGTTATAATTTTACAAGTCATAAATTTAATCAATTTAATATATAATATTTGGGTTCTTTTCCAGTTCAAATATTATTAAATTTTACTTAGAATTATTTTATTTTATTTTCATCACAATTTAAAAATTGGGTGATGATAAAAACTTGTTCCCTCTATTGCTATTTATTATATTTTTTATTGCTAATGTCAATAAAAAGAACAAATTGTTATCTTGTATCACAATTATTTTATATTTAAAATATTGTTGATTTATCTTAGATTTTTTATTTTGCACTTTTTTTCATGAACTTTATGATAAGGAAAGATGAAGTTATTTTAACAATCTTCCGTGTTGTAGAGTCCATTGCAGAGTGAGAATGAAAAGTAAGTTATAGGCTAACTTCTATAAAGTATACTCAGGTTTTCTCAGCACCTTTTTTACGTACCTTCAATAGCCACAAATGCTTTCATGGGAACAGGGTAGATCCGAATGGGTGCATAGAAAAACTTTAAAAGATACACAAACCCACTGAGTACTGCCTCCTTAAATTGCAGTCGATGTTTTTGTTCTGTTTTTTATTTTTATTTTTTGTTTCAATGTCATAGAAGACATGGATTTGGTATATTACATCTGTATAATCTCCATTGACTACAAGGCTTTTTATTCTTCATTATATCTATTAACAATTAACATACTGTTTTTCTTCATTCCTTCCTTGGAAAGATCACAATTTATCTAAAGTTTTTATATGATAATACTCATTTTTAACTCAGAAGGAAAAAATAGATGGGCTAAAAATTCCTTCTGATGAAGACTATTAGGTTCATAAAATTTGTAAAATTTTCATTCTTATCCAAGTTAATAAAAGAACCAAATTTAAACTGCAGTCCTCCTAATTTTAAGTTAGAGTTGCTTATAAAATAATATTTAATTCTTTGTGAGCTGTATTAATAGTGAGAAGACATGAAATTGAAGGAGTAATCACTAGCGGCATGCCTCTCGATCTCATTTTTATCTTGACACACTGGGAAGATGAGTGAGATTGTTCACGCGAGAAGACAGACCCAAGGGTTCCAGATACCTCATACGCTACTACTACACTATCCCTAAGACTGTATGAATGTCTCAGTACCCTTGTATTCCATTCAGCACATGAGCATGTTATGGAAAAAGATTTAAGAAACTGTTAAACTTACAAAAGATTATTAAAATGATTTTAACTCAATCTTAAAGATGTTTAAGGATTTTCATTTCTGCAAATTAGAAATAAAAATACAGTGAATTAGTGATTTACATAATTATCAAAGATTATATAAAGAGCTTCTGGCTGGTTTGGCTCAGTGGATTGAGCGTCGGTCTGCGAGCTAAGTGTCGCTGGTTCGATCTTCCAGTCAGGGCACATCAGAGAAGGAAAACTCTGACTCCAAAAAACCTCCGCTGCCTTGTGGCATACCTCTTCAGGGGAAAGGCTAAGGGAGTAAACCCCGACAGAAAATCCGGAGCCGGAGTCCCTAAGGCGGTTTGACGTTGTAGTCAACACCGGCAACTCCTGCGGCGCACCTGAAGCCAAGCTGTATTGACTCCGTCTTTCCCTTGGACCCTTCAGCTGCGAAGAGAGGGGGGGTCTGCTGCATGGGCAACAGCAGACCCTCCATATCACCCTGCCCAGGCTCTGTAGCTTCAGCTTCACTGGAGAGGACACTCCAGCGTCATCGCAAGATGTCGATTCAACACGGGAGAAGACAGATACCGTGTCACTCCCGAGTCGGACTGCACAGCCATTCTCGGCGGTGCAGATAGACTCTTAAGAAGCTACACCATCATCTCTCGAGATGGACAGCTGCCGATGAGATATAAAGAGCTCCATTCAGCTAAGCATTTCATCTTTCTACCACCATTTAAAAAGTTTGTGGTGTGCCAAAGATTATGTTTGTACTTGGGATAAAATAGTAAATACATTAAAAATTACAAATAATAATGAATTAGGCGAAGAGGGGGAGAACTGTATTCTGAATCCTGTTTGAGTTTTAAAGGGGGTTGTGTTCAAAATTGAAGCTAATGTGTGGGTCAGAAGACATTATTAGACATTTCAGAACATTTTAAAAAACATAGAAAACCATTGTAAGACAAAAAGTGATAGCATCAGATCTAAATATTAATAAAATGGTTCTGCTATACTACACAGGTGGATAAAGTGGTCTTCTAATAGGCAGGAAGACCAGTTAGAATCAATGGTAGTGGTATAAATCAAGTGATTATGGTTACTTGAATTTATGTAATACCATTGGGAATGAAAATATTTGGAAGATATCTTGGAGGTGGATAAGATGTAGAAGAAAGAGGAGTAAAAAAAACCCAAAGGTGCATGCTTTTATATCACACTTGTAGAAATAGGAGGAGAATTTTGGAGATACACATTAGGAAGAGAAGAATTAGCTTGAGTAGAGAAATTTATGAATTGTACATATATTTTAAATTGATTTAGGGACTACTATTTAAAGATACTAAGTAGCCAGATATAAGTATAGGAAAGAGGTCAAGACAAGAGGTGAAGATTTTGCAGTCACCAGAATAAGGGCTCAAAAGGAGAATGCTTAAAAGGTGAAGATAAGTGATAGAAAGTTCATGAAAAAGAAAACATAATGGGATAGTTGAAATAAAAGCAACCTAAACAAAAATCTGAGGAGGAGCCATAGAGTTCTTGGAAAAATCAAAAGGAAGAGAAACTTTCAAGTATTAGAGTGAACTCTATTAATCACCCACAGGCCTGTATTAGGTAAATAGATCCTGGATAGACAATTATAAAAGTTTAAATAATCATGATTGCTGACACTTATTGAGCAATTCCTGAGTGCCAGGCACTGAGAAAAGCTTCGAAATGCCGTATTTTAATTACTCTAAGTCACAGAGTAGAAACATGTATCCAGAGTTGTCTGATCCCTAAGTATGCACTTTTTAAATGTCTTTCTAGTGCTTATTCAAGAGTGGACTTCAGACAACTTGCATCAGGACTGCCCAGGGTTCTGCTAGTAAATAAATGAGTAATAGATTTCTGGACCCCACCTTGGAACTACTGAAAAATCCAAATATCTGTGGGATTACATCTTAATAGGTAGCACAAGTGATTCTTAATGATAATAATAATAATAATAATAATAATAATAATAATAATAATGTTCCTTGGTGTAAGACCCAAAAATTAGTGTTGAGAAAAAGAGGTTTTTATTTACAATATTTCAACCTGGGTGGGGGCTGGGAGCACACAAGCTCAGAGCCCTGTTCTCCTATGAAACCCACCTTTCCCTTGCTCCCCAAAAGGTTATAAACCAATCACAAAGCCAATAGTTCCCCATTCCTTATCTGTCAGCTCTCTCCCTCAGGATCTGGGGTATGGTGTCATCAGCCTCTGTATAATAGTCCAGAAAAGCATGTGCCGTGTTACACTGGATCATGGTGAAGTCCAGGAAAGGCACAAGTCCTAAGAAAGTCCTTTCTGCATGTCCCAAGTTTCAAGAGTTCAGAGGGAGTCCAGCTCTGCAAGCTGGAGTCAAAGAAGCAGCACGCCTGCTTTCTTACTAACCTATGCCACATGGCTGAATCATCCCTATGAGCTGCATAGCTGCTTGTCGCTTCTTCCTTCTTATTGTGGACCAGCTTCACTACAAATTAGATATCTGCTACATTATGACTCTCTCTCTTACACAGCAGACCTCCTGGTGGTCTGGTGGGATCCCTCTGAAATCTTTTAAACCACGTGGCCTAGTG
Source organism: Furipterus horrens (assembly GCF_987537825.1). Taxonomy (NCBI): domain Eukaryota; kingdom Metazoa; phylum Chordata; class Mammalia; order Chiroptera; family Furipteridae; genus Furipterus; species Furipterus horrens. The sequence goes on from NW_028327171.1 coordinate 87,713,589, forward strand.
CACCAAATGGCTGCTGCCTTTCATTCTTGCTGGTCCTTCCCTTCTGGCTGCTTCTTTCTTCATGGAAAGGCTCAGCTCTTTCCTTGCCATTGATATGCAAAGTACCTTCAAAGCTGCACTACCTCCTTCCCCATCCCCAAAACCATTGGCTTGGGGAATTTTGGGATCCCACTTAGTAGCAATAATACTATACTAACAATAATGTTTCTCAAAGAGTGTTCTCCAAGTCACTAAGATTCCTGATGATTGATTAAATATTCCTTTATTAATCTGGTAAATGCAGAGGAAAAAGTATTATAAGAAGTTTGAGTAATTTTCTTAGAAAATACTGGCTAATTGTGATTTTCAAATAACTCTTTTTAATAATTTTTGTGTTTTTGAATTATGTACATAAACTGTAAGAACTGTGTCAGTGCCTACCAGCAAATATATATTTATATAATTTGTTTGTTTACATTTGTGAAATTTGAAATAATCATTGCATTTTAGTGATAGATGATTGTTTGCAGAAGGTGGGATAAATTGATCTGTAAACCTTAGTTTCACAATACATGAAAATAAATATTCAATTAGGAAGTGTGAAAATACTGAAACTAGATTTATTGTTATTTATCTCTAATTTTTTGTAAATTTATATTGTAAGACAAATTCATCAAAGGTTTCAGTTTACTCTCTTTGTTAAATTAATTTTCCAAAAGTATTTTAATGAGGAACAGATGAGTTTACTACAAAATTAAGAGAATAGCAATTTGAAGATAATAAAAGTCTATAAATCATAATCAAAAAAGATATAAGACATAGCAATACCAGAGGAGAGATTCTCACTACTACATGAATGAGAAAGGCAGCTTATGAAAACCAAGTTTATTTTATTTTATTTATTGAAAGCAGTTGGAGTTTAAGTGTGGTGAAATGATCAATCACAGAGTTTGTCTTTCTCCTTTACTTGATGATGTTACTGAAATATCAAAAGTAAAAATTGATACATTATTAGGCAGTCTTTAGCCATACATAATTTCAGAAACCAAACATGAAGAAATGGTTTCACAGCTGACTTTGACAATACCTTCTAAGAGAGTTTACATGTAGTATTCTCATTGATTTGACATTGACAAGTGATTGGTCATTGAAAACAACCTTGAGTAAGAGCTCTTTTAATAAATTTTGCATCAATTTTTAACCAGGATATCCAAATCTATCTGATAGGGTGATCCAATATTACTACTTGTCTCAACAGCCTGCAATTTTATTATTTTTTTAATACCCACCAGATGTCTCTTTTCATAAATTATAACTCCCAAAAGGTGTGTAATGATGGAAATGCTGTCAGGACACAAAGTTTCTTGGTATTACACAGCAGTGCTGTGCAGAAAATGCATCCTTTTACTTTCCTTTCATCTTTTGCTTTTTAAAAAATTTAATCTTTATTTTATTTTTTCCATGACCATTCAGTGCCCTTATACCCCCACCCCCTAACAATCACCACACTGTTGTCCATGTCCATGAGTCTTTTTTTTTTAACTCAGTCCCTCCACCTCCTAGTACTCCCTCCCCAACTTGTTACCTTGCTCTGTATGAATCTGTTCCCATTTTCCTTGCTAGTTCACTTTGTTCATTACATTCCACATATAAGTGAAATCATATGGTATTTGTCTTTCTCTGACTGGTTTATTTTACTTAGCATAATGTTCTCCAGGTCTTTTCATGCTGTCACAAAGGGTAAAATTTTCTTCTTTATTAAGGATGAGTAGTATTCCATTGTGTAAATGTCCCATAACTGTTTTATCCATTTATCTATTGATGGACACTTTGGCTGCTTCCATATCTTACAGATTGTAAATAACACTGCAATGAACATAGGGGTGCTTATGTTCTTTCTAATTTGTGTTTTTCCTAGAAGTGTGGTAGCTGGGTGGGAAGGCAGATCTGTTTTTAATGTTTTCATATTTTGATGTATCCCCATATTGTTTTCCACAGTGGAAATGTCCAACATTTTACTGCTTATGCTTTCTTCTATGATTTTTTAATGGTTTTGTGTCTAGCATTTAAGTTTTTGATCCATTTTGAATTTATTTTTGTATGTGGAATATGATGATGATCTAGTTTCATTTTTCTGCATGTGTCTGTCCAATTTTTCCAACACCATTTATTGAATAAACTATCTTTAGCCCATTGTATGTGCGTGCTTCCTCTGTCAGATATTAATTGACTATAAAACTGTTTATTTCTGGGCTCTCTGTTCTGTTCCATTGATCTATGTGTTTGTTTTCATGGCAGTACCATGCTATTTTAATTACTATGGTCTTACAGCATAATCTGATATTAGGTAGGTGATTCCTCCAACTTTGCTCTTGTTTCTCATGATCGCTGTAGCTATGTGGGGCCTTTTGTGATTTTATGTAAAATTTTGAAATATTCTAGTTCTTTGAAGTAAGTAATTGAAATCTTTATAGAAATTGTATTAAATTTATAGATTGCTTTGGCTGGTGTGGACATTTTAATGATGCTAACTCTTCTTATCCATGAACATGGTATGAACTTTCATTTATTTGTAGCTTCTTCAATTTCTTTTGTAGTGCCTTACAATTTCCCGAGTACAGGTCTCTTACATCCTTGCCTAGGCTTATTCCTAGGTATTTGATTCTTTTATAGCAATTGTGAATGAGATTATTTATTAATTTCTCCTTCTGTTAATTATTGCCATATAAAACTGCACCTGTTTTCTGGATATTAATTTTGTAAACTGATGAATTCATTTATCAGTTCTAGTAGTTTCTTGGTGGAATCTTTGGGGCTCTCTATGTACAGCATCATGTCATCTGCAAATAAGTTTCAATTTGGATGCCTTATATTCCTTTTTGGTGTCTGAGTGCTGTGGTTAGGACTTTTAATAATATGTTGAATAAGAGAGGTAAAACTGAACATTCCTACTTTGTTCCCAATCTTAAGGGAAACTTGTAGTTTTTGTCCATTGAGTATGATGCTGGCAATGCATATATCATATATGGCCTGTATTATATTTAGGTATGTTCCCTCAATTCCCACTTTGCTGAGAATTTTTATCATAAATGAGTACTGGATTTTATCAAATGCTTTTTCTGCATCTAATAATATAATCATGTGTTTTTTATCTTTCATTATCTTTATGTGGTGAATCACATTTGTTGATTTGTGAGTGTTATACCAACCTTGCATTCCCAGAATAAATCCCATTTTATCATGGTGTATGATCATTTTGACACATTGCTGTGTTCAGTTTACTGATATTTTGTTGAGGATTTTAGTGTCTATGTTCATCAAATATATTGGCTTATAATTTTATTTCTTTATCTGATTATGGAATTAGGATAATATTGGTCTTGTAAAATGAGTTTGAAAGACTTACCTCCTTTTGAATTTTATGAAATAGTTTGAGAAGAAGAGGTGTTAGTTCTTCTCAGAATGTTTGGTAACATTTACCTGTGAGCCCTTCTGGTCCAGGGCTTTTGTTTGTCAAGAGTTTTTTGATGATTACTACAATTTTACTAAGTGTAATCTGTATATTCAGATTCTTTTATTCTTCCTGATTTAGTTTTGGAAGATTGTATGTTTCTAGAAATGCATTCATTTTGTCCAGGTTTCCTAGTTTGTTGGTATATATTTTTTCATAATATTTTCTTGTAAGAAAATATCCCTTGTTTTATTTTAGTGTCAGTTATTATTTCTCCCCTTTCATTTCTGATTTTATTTATTTGGGCCCTCTCTCTTTTTGTTGATGAGGCAGGTTAGAAGTCTGTCAATCTTGTTTATATTTTCAAAAAAACAGCTTTTTGATTCATTGATTTTTTGTATACTTTTTTAGACTATTTCTTTTATTTCTGCTCTGATCTTTATTATGTTCTTCTTCCTATTCACTTTGGGCTTTGCTTGCTGTTCCTTTTCAGGTTTCTTAAAGTATAAAGTTAGATTGATTATTTGAGCATCTTCTTGTTTTTTGAGATAAGCCTGTATTGCTATGGATTTTCCTCTTAGGGTTGCTTTCCTTGTGTCCCACAAATTTTCAATGGTTTTGTCCTCATTTTCATTTTTTTTCAAGAGATCTTTTGATTTCTTACTTGATCTTGTTGTTGGCCCATTCATTGTTTAATAACATGTTATTTAGCTTCCATATCTTTGCATGTTTTTCAGTGTTCTTCTTGAGATTGATCTCTAGTTTCATAGCATAGTTATCAGAGAAGATGCTTGATATGATTTTAATCTTCTTAAATTTACTGAGACTTGTTTTATATCCTAACATGTGGTATATTATAGAAAACATTCTATGTGCACTTGAAAAGTGTGTATAATCTGTTGCTTTCGGGTGGAATGCTCTGAACATATCAATTAAATCATTTGATCTTGTGTCATCTAAGGATGCTGCCTCCTTATTCATTGTCTATCTAGAAGATCTATTCTTTGAAGTCAATACGATGTTAAAATCCCTGACTATGACAGTATTTCTGTTTATCTCTCCTTTTATGTCCATCAAATTTGCTTTACATGTTTAAGTGCTCCTATGTTAAGTGCATAGAAGTTTAACAGGGTTATATCCTCTTGTATTGTTCCTTTTATCATTATGTAGTGTCCTTCTCTGTCTCTTATGATACCCTAGGGTTTAAAGTCTATTTTTTTCAATTATAGGTACTGCTACTCCAGCTTTTTTTTCCTTTTCATTTGCATAAAATATATTTTAAACCCCTTTAATTTGAGTCTGTGTGTATCTTTTGATGTAAGATGTGTCTCTGGGAGGCAGCATGTATATATGTCTTGTTTTCTTATTCATTCAGCTATCCTATGTCATTTGGTTGAAGTTTTTAAGCCATTTACATTTAAGGTAATTATTGATAGATATCTATTTAGTGCCATTTTATTGTTAGACTATTTTCCTCATTTTTCTTTCTTCTTTTTCTTTTTATTAGTCTCTTAAAGCAAGCCATTTAATATTTGTTTCAGTACTAGTTTGTTTTTTGGCTCAGTGGATTGAGCGTCGGCCTGCGAGCTAAGTGTCGCTGGTTCGATCTTCCAGTCAGGGCACATCAGAGAAGGAAAACTCTGACACAAAAAACCTCCGCTGCCTTGCGGCATACCTCTTCAGGGGAAAGGCTAAGGGAGTAAACCCCGACAGAAAATCCGGAGCCGGAGTCCCTAAGGCGGTTTGATGTTGTAGTCAACACCGGCAACTCCTGCGGCGCACCTGAACCCAAGCTGTATCGACTCCATCTTTCCCTTGGACCCTTCAGCTGCGAAGAGAGGGGGGGTCTGCTGCATGGGCAACAGCAGACCCTCCGTATTACCCTGCCCAGGCTCTGTAGCTTCAGCTTCACTGGAGAGGACACTCCAGCGTCATCGCAAGATGTCGATTCAACACGGGAGGAGACAGATACCATGTCACTCCCGAGTCGGACTGCACAGCCATTCTCGGAGGTGCAGATAGACTCTTAAGAAGCTACACCATCGTCTCTCGAGATGAACAGCTGCCGACGACGACGACTAGTTTGTTTTTAACAAATACCTTTAGCTTTTTTTTTTGTCTAATAAGCTCCTTATTTCCCTTCAATTTTAAATGAAAACCTTGTTTGTAGGTCTTTGCTTTTCATCACTTCGAATATTTTACACCACTCCCTTCTGACCTGAAATGTTTCTGGTTATGAAATCAGATTATAGTCTAATTAGTGCTCCCTTCTATGTAGCTACCTGATTTTTTCTTGTGGCTTCTAGGATTCTCTCCTTGTCTTTAAGGCTTGTCATTTTAATTATGATGTGTTTTAGTGTAGGCCTCTTTGGATCCAACTTGTTTGGGACTCTGATCTTCCTGAACTTGTATGTCTTTTCCCTTCACCAAATTAGGTAAGCTTTCAGTCTTTATTTCTTCAAATAGATTCTCAATTTCTTGCTCACTTTATTCTTCTTCTGGTATTCCCACAATGAGAATATTGTTATACGTCTTGTAGCCCAAAATGTTTCTTAAGCTCTTCTCATTTTTTACATTCTTTTATTTTTGCTGCTCTGCCTGGGTGTTTTTGTTTTTTTTTTTACCTTGTCTTTGAAATCACTTCTTCAGCTCTCTGCTTCATCTAACCTACTGTTTATTTCTTCCAGTGTATTATTTATATCAGTTATTGCATTCTTTATTTCTGCCTGATCCTTGTTTATGGTTTCTATGTTTTTTTATTTTTTGTTTTTCATGCTATTCAGTATGGTCCTAAGCATTACTCTAAACTCTCTATCTGATAAATTGCTTGCCTGAATTTCATCTAGTTCTTCTTCCAGAAAATTCTCATATTCTTTCATTTGGGATCTGTTTCTTTGTCTTCCCATTTGGATGTTTCTTTGTGTTTGTTTCTATGTATTAGGTAGATCAGCAAAGACTCTGGTGTAGGCCTTCATCAGATGCTGCTTGTGAGTGGCCCCAGTCAACTTGTTTGGAGCTATCAGCAAACCACAGGATGTGGCTCCCTCTGTTGGACCTGCTGTGTGGAAAGAATCAGACTGTGCTCCAAGGCCAGCTTTTACCAGCACTGGGCCTTGGGGTTGGCCAGCTGAAGTCTCATAGAACTCCCATAGATGTGCCTTAGTTAGTAAACTAATAAGTAATATAGTCAAGCTGTAATAAGCAGCCAGGCTTAAATGCTACAGATTGGGCAGAGTAATTTTGTGGGTAGGAACAGCCTGCAATTTTAAGCAACAAATTAAATATAAATGTAAAGAAACAAAAAAATCCAATATGAATGCTGACATTTGACTTATCACCACTGAAATACATATTATGCATCCCATTATCATGAAGCAATCAAACTCAGATGTGATCTAGAATGTTCTGGATAAAGACTTATTGTTAGAGATATCAGACAGTATACTAGTCATACACAGTGAGCATGAGAATTATCAAGTATTATATTAAAATAGGTATTTATGGCTAGAATTAAATACATACAAAACTTGGCTTCAGGTGGTAAGTACACAATAGAGTATACAGATGTTGTATTATAAAATAAAATTATACACTTGGAATTTATATAATATTATTAACTAATGTTACACAATAAATTTTATTTTTAAAAAATAATAAACCAAGAAAAAACCCAAAGATAGAGAATATCCATATAATGTAAATACTTCTTTATACTCAATGCTAAAACACATTTCAAAACAAGTGATTAAAAGTATTAAAGTACATGAATGACATTACAATACAGATATTAGCAGTAACCAATAAATGAAAAAGACTAGAACTGTAATAAAACTCTTATTTTATAAAAATAACTATATTCCTTCAATTTTGGGAAGCACCACTGAATTCCCTTCATATTCATTGGGGATGTAATGAGATACTCTTCATTATACAATGTGTGTGTCTATGTGTGTGTTTGTTCATGTTGGGGAGAAACTAGAAGAATCTTTCTAAAGAGGTCGAGGTATATTCTTCCCATGAAACTTAAGGACTTATATATATATATATATATATATATAAGTGGATTGAGCGTCGGCCTGCGAGCTAAGTGTCACTGGTTCGATCTTCCAGTCAGGGCACATCAGAGAAGGAAAACTCTGACTCCAAAAAACCTCCGCTGCCTTGCGGCATACCTCTTCAGGGGAAAGGCTAAGGGAGTAAACCCCGACAGAAAATCCGGAGCCGGAGTCCCTAAGGTGGTTTGACGTTGTAGTCAACACCGGCAACTCCTGCGGCGCACCTGAACCCAAGCTGTATTGACTCCGTCTTTCCCTTGGACCCTTCAGCTGCGAAGAGAGGGGGGGTCTGCTGCATGGGCAACAGCAGACCCTCCATATTACCCTGCCCAGGCTCTGTAGCTTCAGCGTCATCACAAGATGTCGATTCAACACGGGAGGAGACAGATACCATGTCACTCCCGAGTCGGATTGCACAGCCATTCTCGGCGGTGCAGATAGACTCTTAAGAAGCTACACCATCGTCTCTCGAGATGGACGGCTGCCGACGACGATATTTTAACGTGTAATATTTTTATTAGAAAAAAAAACAGAAAGAAAGAAGCTAAGGTGTAGAAAGAATGGAGTCAATCTAAAAGCAGAGTGCTAAATAACATAAAACCCTTTTTATATAAACACATTATTATAAAATATAAAGAGATGACCTAACGATTTATCTTCTGTTTCCTGGCCTTAAGAGGCATAACCAAGAAGTAAAGAGCAGGTAACTGTTAATTAGTAATGCAATTCTAATTTTATTTTCTGAAATAGCAGACTTATAATTAATTGGTCATTTTTATCCATAAGTATGATGAAGTATGTCACCGTAGTTATCATTCTTATAAAATGATCAGAAAAAAATCCACAATGAAGTCTCATATTTGAAGGTAGTAACATTCTAAATTCAATGGTCTAACTGGTAAGGAAAAAAATTGTAGCTTTGAGAATGATCAGGATAAGCAAGATTTCAAAATAGATAGGATATTAGAAGAATATCAAAGGTAACCTCATAGTGTGGAGTATAACATTATAGGACAGTACTTTTTACTTTACTTTCCATAATTGATTACAAGCTAAAAGTAGCTTCAAAAATATTTTCTATATTTCTAAAAATATAGTGCAAACAAAATATTCTCTTCAATAAGACTACACAATAAAAACATTTTACTTTTCTCTTTTGGTTTATATTTCTTTTTTTAGTTGATGTTGTTGCTATGGAGTGACAGAATTTTGTATAATAATATATTAACACGTTTAACTGATAGGAGTTGGAACCATGCTCTCTCTCTATATACTTATATAACACATTATTTTTTTATATATTATTTCCAGATCCTGATGATATTAATATGTAATATTACAGACATGACAAGTCAAATGTTATTGGACTTTAATTACATGTTTTTATTGGTGATTGAAGTATATATTACACACATATAAAATTAAATCAATGAAAGTTAGAAATAATATAATTTTATAGTAAATAAAATCTTTTAAATATCAGGATCTTCTGGGAACATTTTTTAGCTTTATTAAATTGTTTTGTGACTCATAAATATTTTTCATGACTGACCAAATAATTACATGTAGAATTTAACATCTTATTTAATGATGTCTGTTGGAGTTAAAAGAATGAGGAAGAGCACTAGAAATAATATGCAAAGTACATCAAATGTGGGATTCTACACTTGGAAATATATGCATCAGGATGCCATATTTCAAGAAAAACAACTTGTTTTTCTGCTATGTATGCCTTAAATCTCAACACTCTACACATCCCCACTTATGGGTCAATATTCCTAAAGAGAAATGACACAATAGTGCTGATTGACCTCACTTGAAATTCATAATAATGAATCTCATATGAACACTTCAACACTGTCAGCAGTCCTCAAGTATATTTGTCTGGTAATCTTTCCTTCTCAGTCCCTGAGAAGACTGTTTCATACCACCTGTTTCTTACCAAGTCACTACCCAATCCCCCATCAATTCTTTCAGATGATTTTGCATCATACTTTATTGAAAAACAGAGGGTATTGAGAAGAGTTCTTATCTGGTAACAAAAAAATCAGTTAACAACTTACATCTGTACCCAGCAATTTTCCTTTGCTCCCCCATGCTTCTATTGCAAGCTTCAATTAACTTGTTTGCTGAATTCCATTTTCTGCAGAACACTCAAAATCTTAGGTATGGTGATTACATTGTTTCTGCTCTGTATCATTATTTTTTCCCTGTCTTCAGAGTCATTCCCATAGAATAATATACTTTATTTTAGATCTTGTCTATTAATAAACAAAATGCTGAAAGATCTCCCTTGACCACATTATATTCTTTGAAAATTATTTAATCCCATAACCAGCAAAACATTCAATAAAGAATCAAGTAGTGTACAGTATCTCAGCTTCCTTACCTTATAGTCTCTAATCTTCTAACTTTATCTTCTCTAATTCAACAAAACTGTTCTTTGGCACAGACATCAGTAACATTTATGTAGAAATAACCAATGCTTACTTTTTGTATCTAACCCCACCTCTAAGCAGCATACAACATAGTTGAACAGTCTCTGTCATCTTGAGGTATCTTTTGGGTTGTGGTTTCCATAACTATACTTTAATTTTCTTCCTAGTTCACTACCTCTCCTACTCATTGCCCATTGTTTTCTTTTTTGTATATAATATCTTAAATATCAGCATGTCTCAGTACTCAGACCTGGAATTCCTTTTCATCACTATATCATGCTCAGGAACAGAGAAAACCAGTCAGGCAAGATAACACATTCAAGAGTCAAGTTTTAAAATTATGTCTTTTAATTTTTTATCTATAATAGCTACTAGAATTATCATATTTAAAATTTTAAGTTTCTAATAACTTGATATTTAGCTTGGACTAAAAATAAACACCTTATAAACTTTGTCTCCATTATTAGTGTTATTCATTATATGTATCTCTTTTAATTCCTCGTAGGACTTATTTCAGTTGAAATGATCTTGATTATTACTCCCCTACTTTTCTCATCTAGAATGTGGCTTAATTATCTGTATTACCAATGCTTAGAAAAATGACTGGTAAAACATTTGTAACATAAGAGGTGATCAATATATTGTTAATAAATGGTAATAGCTTGAATATCCTAAAATATTAATAATGAGATGTTAAAAGTTTTAGGCTGGGAAAGTATAAATTAATATGCTTATATTCTAAAAAATTTAAAAGGTCATAATTATAGTAAACATTCTCTTCACTCTTTATTGAAATAATAACAATTTGAAGAATCCATTCCATGTACTTTTTACCTCAAGTTCCTTGGTAAATTTAAAGAGTGGTACATGTTCCACAGTAGGTTAGAAAACTGACCTGTGACAGGTGAGATACTTCACACATAGTAGAGATGAAAAATTAGGATGGTTGGCTTATACTGGAAAGGGTCTCAAAAGCAATTTTGATATAAAATACTAATCATTATAGGTTTTGAGCAGCAGAACACTTGAAAATACTAAGTAAAAATGGTACATCAAGCATAAGTTGAGAAGTGAATGACATGGAAATCTGAGGGAAATGTCTGTATATTTATTGTATAGAAAACAATACGTAGTACTTATGGATTTAACTGAGATTGGGCAATTATTTAAGATGTGGAGAAGGCATGCCAAATGAAAATTTGACATAGAATTTTTAGGACTTACTAAATTAGATATGGATGATAATAGGGACAAAGAGAATAAAAGGTTAGTTTTAAGATTGGGACAACTAGAGAAGAGTTATTTATACCAGGGGCAATGAGAGGGGAGAAGGGTAGTATTCAGGAATAATAAAATCTTATAGGAAATATGACAGATTCAGTTTTTGATGTCGATGTAGAGATATAACAGTACATTAAAATCACACTAAAACCCTGTCTAACAGAATAGAAACAGTGGTGATATAATTAAAGGAGAATGAAGTCTTTCTCATTTCCATAACCTCCAGTCAAATACAAACTCTGGCTCTCCATTATCCTTTCTTTTAAACCACATCTTTTTTCTTTTTTTCATTGTAGGACACCCTATCTGCTAAGTACTCTTAGGCATTCTCAAAATTTACCTAACTCGTTATAAACACCACTCTCCCTACAATTATATTGCAGCAAGCTAGAGTATATAATGAGGGAGCTGCCGCATCCAGTTTCTGTTTATTTTCCTCATCATATACAGGGTTGTAGGCTTCAGGTCTATTACAATCCAAGCAGCTTGGCTTTCTTTTAAAACATTTTATTTTATCAGAATTTACTATTGACTAACCCTCCCCAGAATCTATCTGAAGTGTCTTCTAAATCTGTGTTTTATAGGCATGGCTACCAAATCAACAAATCACCATTGAAAAGAGAAAAAAGAAAGATGATTTTGCTCTAGTTGTTAAATCTATCTTCACCCATATGTGGAGACACACACACACATATACAAAATATGGAATAGAGAAATATTTTATCATATAGCTGCAAACTGATTTACTTTAGAAAAAGATTGGGGAATATAAAGTATCATATTGAAGAGTATGTTTACACCAGAGATTGGTGAAAATCCAGTATATAGAGCAAAAATTGCATTTGGTTTGTATCATACTTAAAAGTCTCTCAGGGAATTCATAATATATGTTTGATACCAAAACTGACTTCTTTTTCTTTATTATTGTATGTAATCACTATTTAGTTCACAATGACTTGTCATTTTTAAAAATATGTAGGTATTTATATAGAACCAATTTTAAATTATTCAACATTTCATGAATAATAAATACAAACCTTTTAGAACCAATATAATAAATGTGCATCTACACAGATGGTTTCTCTACATGGTCTGCACTGTACCCTGTGATTCATGGATCACATGCCTTAGGGGGAAAAGCTTTTATAAACACTGCTGTAGTACCATAATTGCACTTAATTTGAAAAAAATTCTGGCATTAAGAGGTGAAAGGTAACTATTACAATTGATAAAAATAGGAAAACCATGTTACTGAACTGAAGTGGGGTTTGGCTGCTTACTGTTGAACAAAGGAATATTCTGAAGACAACGGTTTGTGAGAAAGAAAAAAAGTCATTATTAAAATGTTGCACAATTTGGGGGAACGGGAAACTCCCCAAATGCAGGCCAATCTCTTCAACAAAACACAGAAAAAAACCCATGTGTACCTCAAAAGACTGAAAGCCCCAAACCATGCCCTGAAAACTGTTATCTATCTTTTGGAGCCTGAGGCTGCTAAGTGGAGGGCTCTCCAGCTTCAGACCTGGAGTCTGCTTGCTGGGCTGGTACTACCATTACCATGCCGGCCACTTTCCATGCCGTGGGTCCAGGGCCGCTGCCAGCTGCTGCAGCTGGCCATGCAAGAGCTTTGTCAAGCTGGCCACGGGTCTGGTACCCACCGTCCAGACACCTGGCTTTCAGAGCCCACCAGTACTGCAAGCACTCCAGTCAGCACATGCATGTGGTAGATCCCAGAGGAAGAGAGGGAGTTTCTAACTTCCCTACATTTAACTCTCCTGGTGCAAACTTCAGTACACTCAGGGAGCATTCAGCTACCCCAGCCAATCCCGTCCTTTTCCAAAGCTAGATGGACAGGTCTTACTCCAACACAGCACCTTCCATTGCCACCATATTGACCTTTAAGGTGCAGGTGCCTGTGTCCTCTGGCCTCACCTTCAAAAAGGAATCAGAAGTGGGTAGAAGGGCTTTTCCTTTTGTCCATCACTCTTTAAACCCATGTAGCCTCTGTACAGGGCCTCTTCCTGCCATACCTCTGCCCCAGGGTAGGGAAATCTATCATCATGCACCATGCTAGCAGCTCAGTTTCACCACAGTGCCTCTGACATTTCCTGTGATCCCTCCCTCACTTGGACACCGCACCTGTATCAACCAGAAATTTCATCTCATATACTCTCATAAATCAATGATAAGAGAGTCACATAGAGTAAATGACTACATAAATTATTCTTACTTTCTCTTTTTCAAGAATCTTGGGTTAAATTTAGATTATTTACTTGTCAGTCATCATAATCTCCCTATTCTCCAAAATCCTGCTATGTGAATTATAACAATATCTTTTCAATATTATAATCTATATCTTTAAAGGCAAATCACACGTTAGAAAAAAAAAGCAGGGGGGGAAATAAGAAAGACTGTCTAGAGTTCTAATGGTCTATTATAGTCAGAGACAGAAAAGAACCAAGTTAGGGAAGCTGTAAAATTCCTCTCAAGAACTGATGTGGGTGGTTATGGAAATCACTTTCTGTAACATATGAGATATAATACATAAAAAGAGAAAAACACATTTAGTTCATATTTTAAAGAGAGGATGGTTATGGAGCCACTATATCACTCCTGCCTTTCCTTCTCTTTCATGATACGCTTTGGACACCCAGTGAGTACTGACATGTCACCCCTAAGGTATTACTTACACTGATGTATAAGTATTGCTAGATTTCTGAGCTCAAGTAGTTTTCTTTCTATGTAGGAAATACAACATGTAAAAAATAATGACAAATACATGTAAAAAGTGAGAATTGCTTGGAGGACAGAGAGTTAGTGATCACTTGCCCAAGTGAGGTCCCCCTAGTTGTGAGATCTGACATCTGAAAATCCATGACAGAGGATGGTAGTCTGACATGAGGGCTGGCTGAAGTTAGTGGTAAGAAGAATCATTCTAGGGATGTGGGAGTTAATATTTCCTCTGGTTCCAGATTCCTCTTAGAAATAACTAGCTTTGTTTATAAAATACAAGTTATGGTGTGTGAAAAGAGAGGCTTCAAATCAGAGACTAGAACCTCATAATAGACACCCAAACTAAAAGTGTTGAGTTCCTTTCTGTTTAAATAGACAAAATTTTTGAGAATTTATTTAATTTCTCTTCTTGGTTTATTTTTCAACTCATAATGTAGGAATAAAAAAAAAGTAGTAGAGGGGCAGATGGTGGAGAGATATGAAGATTAGAAACCAAATTTTGTCTTAAAAGTGGGTTTGTAAAAAATCAATTTTTAGTTATTAGTATTGCTGCAATCTTTTAAAAACAGACTGACAGTGTCCTACTTGCACAAATACCTTAAGAAAATATTATACTTTATTTTGTGTAAGCAAGAAAAAGTCCTGGGACAGAAGCAGCAGTTGCAAGATAATTAGATATCCATTATACTTAACTAAGCAAATGGAACCAGGAACTCAGAGCAAGAGATTCTGGGAACATAAATCTTCTGAAAATTTACCTTGTATTCCCCACAGCATATAGTATTGAGCTTAAATTTATCCTCTCTAGATATTAAGGGATAGGTTCCACTTTGCATCTGATGTTGTAACTTTCCATTTGACCCTTAAAAGTAGTTAGGGTCACACTTCTACCCCTATGAAATTAAAATATCAATGTAAGCAGTCACAACATTTGCCTTGATATTATTGTCCCTCAAGCTACCTTATCTTGCATCTCTAAACTTTGGAAGCATTAAAACGCAATGATTGCATTGATCTAATCACTGACTAGTTATTGGGCAGGTCTCAGCCCTGCTGATAGTGATGTTATAAGCTAGAAACACCTGAGGCACTGGCCTAGACCATTGTCACTTTTAGCAAGCTGCCACTCGCATTTTCCTCAGTCCTGGGGGTCTGCCTTTATTAGGGTTCATGAGTGAGGTGTCTAGGATTTCAGTTCACTTTTCATCGACTAATTTAAAGCAGAAGAGTTGGAATTAGTGTGAGGGAAAGGAGTTTCAGGGTTATTCAAGAGGTCAGTTATTTAGGTTACCCAGTGCTTTCTGAAAGAGGAAACTTCATGGGTGGGCTCAGCCTAATTTTTTATCTGCTTGTTTTGCTGGTAGTTATGTCTTACAGCTGACAATGTATTTATTCAAGATGGTTTTCTTTGGAAATGTATAAATAGGTCTGTAATCCAAAGCTTAATGTCAGGTACTTACACTACATTGTCCTTAATTCCTTAGTTTCTTATACCATTTTTAACTGCTCACAAAAGTACCCAGTAATGTGTTAATCAGCAAATATAATCACCTGGATTAGACCTCACTCTCCATGACCTTCAACGCTTCTGAATAAAGTGAAAAAATGTATAAGGTAGCCTTTACAGACCCCTATAATCTGGCCCCAAACCATCTCATTTTTGATAGATCTCCAAAATGAATGAGTTGTTCCAGGCACATTTTATGCTCACTGTTCACCAAATATATTTATATTTTCTTTGTTTTCTAGGCACTATATATAATACAAAATTTTTATAATTGTTATTTCTGAAACTGGAGCATTAAGATCCTGAGTACTTGTATTTATTAGTATTAATTAATTTTATCAACACTTTTGATAATTTCTGTGTGAGAGAATTTGAGAGAATTTAGAAGCACTTTACTATAAGAGTATTTTTTTTCATTTCAGCAACCATCACCAAATATTTACATGGAACTTTTAATCACATATAGAAGAAAATTTAGAATAATAATAAATAAATAAAAATTCATCCCCCCAATTACAATCTTCCTAAAACAAGTATATTCCCAACGTTTCTAAACAAAATTTTTAATTGCTGAAATATATATTTTTATGTTACATTTTATTTTTTCTGTCACCATTTATCCCCCTCACACCAGCACTGCTCCCCACATTACCACACTGTTGTCTGTGTCCATGAGTTATTTCTTTCTTTTTTCCTTTTTAGCATGATCCCTTCATTCCCCCAATGCCCCCACCTTAGAGCTGTCAGTCTGCTCTCCATCTATGAGCCTGTTTCTATTTTTCTTGTTAGTTCAATTTGTCAGATTCCACATATGAGTGAAATCATAGGTATCATATTTATCTTTCTCTGACTGGCTTATTTCACTTAACATAATGTTCTCCAGGTCCATCCATGCTGTCACAAAGGGTAAAGTTTACTTTCTTTCTTTCTTTTTTATGGCCAAGTAGTGTTCCATTATGTAAATGTACCATATATTGCCCCTGGCTGGTTTGGCTCAGTGGATTGAGCGTCGGCCTGCGAGCTAAGTGTCGCTGGTTCGATCTTCCAGTCAGGGCACATCAGAGAAGGAAAACTCTGACTCCAAAAAACCTCCGCTGCCTTGCGGCATACCTCTTCAGGGGAAAGGCTAAGGGAGTAAACCCCGACAGAAAATCCGGAGCCGGAGTCCCTAAGGCGGTTTGACGTTGTAGTCAACACCGGCAACTCCTGCAGCGCACCTGAAGCCAAGCTGTATTGACTCCGTCTTTCCCTTGGACCCTTCAGCTGCGAAGAGAGGGGGGGTCTGCTGCATGGGCAACAGCAGACCCTCCATATCACCCTGCCCAGGCTCTGTAGCTTCAGCTTCACTGGAGAGGACACTCCAGCATCATCACAAGATGTCGATTCAACACGGGAGGAGACAGATACCATGTCACTCCCGAGTCGGACTGCACAGCCATTCTCGGCGGTGCAGATAGACTCTTAAGAAGCTACACCATCGTCTCTCGAGACGGACGGCTGCCGACGACCATATATTGCCAAAAGACATATGAAAGATACTCAGTATCATCAATCATCAGAGAAATGCAAATGAAAATCACAATGAGATATCACCTTACACCTGCCAGGATGGCTATCATCAATAAATCAACAAACAAGTGTTGGTGAGGATGTAGACAAAAGAGAACACTTGTGCACTGTTGGTGGGAATGCAGATTGGTGCAGCCACTGTGGAAAGCAGTATGGAGATACCTCATAATATTAATAATGGAACTGCTTTATGACCCAGCGATTCCACTTCAGAGAATTTATCCAAAGAAACCCAAAACACTAATTTGAAAGAATATATGCACCACTGTGTTCACTGCAGCATTATTTACAATAGCTACGAATTGGAAGCAGCCCAAGTGTCCATCAGAAGATGAGTGGATAAACAACTTTTTTTTTTAAATGATAAGCTTATTATATGGTAATTAAGAAGCATAAAATGTTCCTTTTCCTTTTTTCTTTTTTTTTAACTTTTCCAACACTTTCTCTCTAAAGAAAATATTATTACAAACACATTTCTCTGATGTGAAAAAAATATGTTTAAAAAGTGTTTGGCATCATAGTCTACTTCAAAGTGGCTTCATATTATTTTTGACCACGTAATTTTTTTTCATTATTTTGATGAAATCTTAGAAGATACCTAACAAACAAATTCATAACCAATTGCTAAATGTTAAATGGAAAGAAATCAGAGTGTGTAACAGATGGGTATATAAAATGGACTCTCCTGGCATGCTTCACCTAGTGACATTTGAAAAACTGACTAATTGGGCTGTAAATTAGATCATCAGTAAAATCATGTGGAATGGAAATTCTACAGAGCAAGCTTTATGTAATCATCTTGTCACATTGGAGATCATATGTAAATCATTGCTAATAAAATCTGGTCTTCTACAAGCCTCATTACTGATTTTCTCATTTGATATTATTTAATCACCATTTGTTATTATCATCATAGTTTTTCTCTGATTAAAAATCAGATATATAGACAAATATAAATATTTTAAAATGTAGTCCTTTAACAAATGAATATTTTCTTATGTTTTGACTCTTTATTTATTAAATCCAAAGAAATTGTAGGGTCAAAATGAAGTTTCTATATAGTAAAGAAATAATGATTATCTATATCTATCATTATTTTTAATTATACTTATTCAAATAGCATTTTGGGAAAAATTTTTCATCTTCATTAATTCTGTCTTCACTTTCACAGGTTCATTCAATGTTTCCAACCTGTCATTGCTTATGGCTGATTCAAGCACAAGTACTGAAATAATTGGCTATACATTTTATTTTAGGATGCTACTAGAAACGTTAATTATAATAAAAATAAACCAACAGCCTAAAATATTATCTATGGATAGTTATTTGCTCTGTGAATTATAAGTCTAGTACATCTGATCTTTCAATCATTTTATTCTAGCTATATTTTATTCTAGTTATATATTCTAGTTATGGTTTGTATTTATATGTATAAATTATGAAATATATACTAGTAATATATTCATAATTTTTAATGGATCTCTACTCTGTTTTAAGCTAGTAACATATTCTTAAAAACTGTCATAATTATGTTAAAGGTCTGTTTTGTTTCCATTATATCCTCTTATTTTTTAGTACTTCATAAATTGGATTATAAAAATTTACTTCAGGCATAACATAGACAAGAATAATTTTAGATTTAGATTTATTTTTCAAAAAGAAATTTAAAGTCAATTTTTTTGATATTGTTAATCATTTGGATTATTCAATTACAAAAGTAATGCTTTTGAGCCTTATATTACTAAATAAAACTCCATTTTAAGCAAAATGGAAATGTCAAATATTGGAAACGATGGCTCAAGAGGTCACTTTTTATTTTTCTGCTCTTTTAGTGGTTTGTGACCCAGGGCAAACCACAGAAAGATTCAGCTTGTCATTTAAAGAAAAGAAACTAGTGCCTCCCTTCCCAGCCTGACTTATGACAATACTGAGTGAAATGATGCAAAGCTGTAAAAGATGGGCAATCACTCATATTAGGAATGTGTCACCAGACCTTTCACTTTATACATCTTCTTTGGTGTTACTTAAGAAGGAGAATATCTTATAGAATGCTGAAAAATGGAAGTGTCCTGTGTACTTTTGTTTCCATTGAAACATTATTAGCCTCTCTGGAAGCTACACTGATTCTTTCATGTTATAGTAAAATACTTAAAGTCCTCAAGCAATAATTTTCTGAATGATTAGCAAAATAACTCATAATTTTATAAAGATTTGCATGCACTTCCAAGTCATAATCAAATTGATGAGATAAAGTGGTTCTTCTTGGGAGAGATCCCATTCCCCTATAGTCATTAAATGTTGATTTCTAGGCAGTCAGTCCAGTATTTCTTTTAACAAACAAATATTTACTAGGACTTACTAGGTGTTCAGACATATGGAGTCATTAAAGAGGACACAAAGATATTTTAAAATGTAACCATGACTTAAAATCTTAGTTGATAAAATGATATTTAAATACATAAGGTCATTATGTGACAGTGTGAATAAATTCTGAGCTATCATAGACATGATAGGACCAGAGTTGGGCTCATAAATAAATTAAATCTGCATAAATAATAATAAAGAGAAGAGCATTCTAAACATTTAGAATAGAAAGGTGTGATCAGCATACTAGGAGAACAATAAAAGAGAGAATCTGCCTGACAGAAGCTAGTACTGGGAGAACAGGCAAAAGTTAGTGACAAAGACCTGAACTCTAGCTATATATTTTAAATATTGCATTGCCTCAGAATAATGAGATTTTCTGATGTTAATCCTAAGTAGTTTATTCTAAAGATGTTTTCTTATAACACAAATTTTATCACATTACCCTTCAGTTCAAAAGTCTCACTTTTGTAGAACTTCTTTGCGTAAGCTCCTTAAAATATAATTCCTTTCCTGTGAATCTAATGACACAGCATGCTCTCAGATGGAAACGCACCACACTGAGCATTTCCTTAACGCCACTGAGGATCACCGTTCCCTGTGTCACCCAAGCCAGAAATTAGTAAGTGCGCTAATTTAGGCTTCTATTTTATTCACATTTCAATCATTTTCAGGTCTTTCTCATTCTCCTTGTGGAATATTTTCCAAATAATCTTTATATTTTTATGTTTATGTTTGTTTAGCCTTGCTGTTGCTACCTATTTTTTTTTCCATTTTTTAAATTGTATTGTTCAGTTACAGCTGTCCTGATATTTCTGACGTTGCTTTCTTCTGCCTGCTCACCCTGCCCCCTGCTCCCAGTCAATCCCCACCCTGTTGTCAGGGTCCATGGGTTATTTATACATGTTCCTTGACTAGGCCCTTCCTCTTCTTTCCCCTATTATCACCCTTCTCCTCCCCCCCCCCCCCCCCCCCCCCCGCTCTGGTCACTGTCAGCCTTTTCCTTGTTTCCATGTTGCTGGTTCTATTTTGCTCATTTATTTGTTTTGTTCATTAGGTTCCACTTACAGCTGATATAATATGATATCTGTCTTTCACCACCTGGCTTATTCCAATTAGCATAATTCTCTCCAGTTCCATCCATGCTGTTGAGAAAGATAGGAGTTCCTTTGTGTAAATGTACTATAGGTTTTTGATCCGCTCATTTACTGATTGGCACTTACACTGTTTCCATCACTTGGTTGTTGTAAATAACACTGCTACAAACATTGGAGCCACTGTAATCAAACAGTCTAATACTGGCATAAAAACAGATACAGATCAATGGAACAGAATAGAGAGCCCAGAAATAAACCCAAGTCTTGATGGTCAATTAATATTTGACAAAGGGGGCAGGAGCATAAAATAGAGTAAAAATAGCTCCTTCAATAAATGGTGTTAGGAGATCTTAACAGGGACATGCAAAAAAATGAAACTAGATCACCAACTTACACCGTACGTCAGGATAAACTCAAGATGGATAAAAGGCTACCTTTTTTTTTTTTTTTTACTCTCATTAGTCATTACCAAGATTCTGTTTAAAATTATTCAATCACTACTTTATAATTTTTTTGTTTTTCTTTTATTTTTTATTGTTCTATTACAGTTGTCCCAATTTTCCTCCTTTGCTCTTCTCTACCCTGCCTACTCCCCAACTTCCACAGTCAACCACCACCCTGCTGTTCATTCCATAGGTCATTTATACTGGTTCCTTGACTAGATCCTTCTCCTTCTTTCCCCCATCATTCCTTTCCCCCTGCCTTCAGTTGCTGTCAGTCCGTTTCTTGTTTCCATGTCTCTACTTCTATTTTGTTCATTTGTTTGTTTTGTTTATTAGATCCCTCTTATAGGTGAGATCATATGGTATTTGCTTATTACACTTAGCATATTCTCTCCAGTTCCATCCATGCTGTTGACAAAGGTAGGAGTTCCTTTGAGTAAATGTAACACAGTTTTTGATCCTCTCCTTTACTGATGGGCACTTACCCTGTTTCCAGCACTTGGCTATTGTAAATACCACTGCTATAAACATAGGGGTGCATAGATTCTTTTGAATTGGCATTTCAGGATTCTTTGGGTATAATACCAGCAGTAAAATTGTTGGGTCAAAAGGCAGTTCCATTTTTAGATTTTGAGAAAATTCCATACTATTTTCCATAGTGGCTGCACCAGTCTGCATTCCCACCAACAGTGCACCACTGTTCCCTTTTCTCCACACCCTCGCCAGCACTTGTTTGTTGATTTGTTAATGAGAGCCATTCTGATAGCTGTGAGATGGTATCTTATTGTGGTTTTAAATTGCATTTCTCAGATGGTTAGTTAACTTGAGCATTCTTTCATATGCCTATGGGCCCTCTGTATGTCCTGCTTGGAGAAGTGTCTATTCAAGTCTTATGCCCATTTTTTAATTAGAATGTTTCTCTACCTGGTGTTGAGTTGTATGAGTTCTTTATATATTTTGGAGATCAAACCCTTGTCTGGGGTATCATTGGCAAATATGCTTTCCCATATGGTTGGTTCCCTTTTCATTTTGATGATGTTTTCTTTAGCCAAGCAAAAGCTTTATAATTTGATGTAGTCCTGTTTATTTATTCTTTCCTTTATATCCCTTGTCCTAGGAGATATATCAGTGAAAATAATGCTGCATGGAATATCTGAAATTTTCCTGCCTATGTTTTCCTCTATGACTTTTGTGGTGTCACAGTTTACATTTAAATCTTTGATCCATCTTGAGTTTATTCAGGTGTATGGTGTAAGTTGGTGATCTAGTTTTATTTTATGCTCCTTCCCCATTTGTCAAATATTAGTTGACCATATAGAGACCTAGGTTTATTTCTGGGATCTCTATTCTGTTCTATTAATTTATGTGTCTGTTTTTATGCTAGATAGTGTACAAAGAAAACCTGTAGGTTCCACCATAAAACTACTCAACCTAATAAGTGAATTTGTCAAAATAGCAAGGTATAAAATCAATATTTAGAAATCAAAGGCATTTTTGTACAAGAACAATGAAATATCAGAAACTAGGGAAAATCCCATTTACTATAGCAACAGGAAAAATAAAGTATATAGGAATAAATTTTACCAAGGAGATAAAAGACCTATACTCAGAAAACTACAAAACACTGAATAAAGAAATTAAGGAAGATACAAATAAATGGAAGCATATATCATGTTCATAGATTAGAAGAATTAACATCATTAAAATGTCCATATTACCCAATGCTACCTATAGATTCAGTGTAGTCCGTATTAAAATACCAATAACATTTTTCACAGATTTAGAACAAATAGTTCAAAAATTTATATGGAACCAAAAAGAACCCTAAAGAGCCTCAACAATCCTGAGAAAGAAGAGAAAAGTAGGAGGGATCATAATGTCTAATATAAAACTGTATTACAATGCTACTTTATGTTTCTTTAATAAAACAAGTTATCAGTATAGTTTATAGATTGTTCAGGGTCCCTTCCCAGGTCTCTTTTCCAACATTTTCTCCCATAGCTCTCATCCTCCTTCATTATTTTGTGCCAGCTATTCAGAATCAATTACATTTCCCATATAAAAATGCTCTTTACAGATCTGTGTATTTGCAGATACCGCTATTACATCTTATAAACTAATTACTCTGTTCATCTTGCATCCAACTCTGATTCTTCAAAACTCTGTTCTAACATTTACCCCTTCAAAGCTTTTTGCAAAGCTGATTGGGTTTCTCTACTTAGTTTATTAGATTACATGGTAACTCTTATAATGGCACTTTCAACTTTGTTTCAAACTAAAATTATCAATTTAGTTTTTTTGTTTTACCTTTTCTTCTTCTGCTGGAGACATGATGCCTGCTTGGAATATAGTATATGTTCAATATATGCTTTCTAAATAAGAAAGCCTTATTCAGTTTCCATGATATTTCCATTTTTTTAAAAAAGGTGGAAATGGGGAATGGGTGTTCAAGTAGTTTGAAGGAAAAAAACAAAAACTCTGGGTAAAAGGCCTTAATTCCATGCTATTGATTAGCCACTCTGCTGAGGACGAGAAGTGTCTGAAAATTAGAATCTTTATATGCTAATATAATGAAAGGGTAATTAAAAAACAATTCCTTTTTTTTTGTATTACAAAAGTTCAAGTGAAAGTTTACTTACAGCTTATGTTTGGAAAAATAGTTTATGCTTTGAATAAGACTTCAATTTTTTTTTTCAAATTTTACATCTCAATCAAATTCAAGAAATATTTTTGAACTTTATCATGTATCAGACACCATGTTATTCTATGAAATGCCCAACATACCTATAAGGTGGTCAGATTCCAGACTCAATATTTTAGTTGCAGGGTTATAAGGTAAGCAGAAGGTTTAAGAGAAAGAACTTCAAGGAACAGATAATAAGGTAGTGATTTCCAGATGCCAAAATCAAAATAGAGAAACATGGAAATCATGCTCTTTATGAGGAATATCAGGATTTTTATATCAGACTATCCAAAGCATGTGCAGTTAGAATTTTTAAAACCACTTGAGAGAGATTTGTGTGCACACTCTGAAACGGAAGCTTAAAAGTGAGAGGATAATGTTGGAATAGGCACAGAGCCATGCTTATTCTGTGGAAGAGGCTTTGAACACAAGGAATCAGTCAAACAAAACTTAACCATGTTCACAATAAAAATATATATATTTTGCAATTTAAACAACTGCTCTACATTTTCATCATTTGCATAAATATATCTACTTTGTTAGTCGGAATGAAGCATGGGTTGAAAGGAAGCCATCTTTTCCCCCATTCAAGAAGAACAATTATCTTCAGGATATTTTTCTTTTCCATATTATTTGAAATATAGTTTTCTCCTAAAACTGCATTACATGCCTCATCAGAAAATTATGTGAAAACCCTCTTTTTTATACACACACACACACACACATACATGTACATATATATAATATATATATATACATATATATATACACATACATAGTTATAATATGTATCTATAAACCTGGAGATTGTTGATTTCATATTCATAGAAATAAAAGCTATTGTTCTTTAATGTAGTTAAAATGAAGTAATTAATAGTTTCTCAGTATTGATTGGCATTTCCTTGTGAGACTAACATACATAAATAATTTGAGGCAATCATTAATTGATTTACCCATTTCTGAATCACATAGTTTCTCCTTGAATTATTTATTAAAAAAACACAATTTAAACATAGGAAATTAAATATGACAAAGAAGTCATAAAGTGAATATACAGAGGTAGTTATTCCATTTTAATACTGATTTGCCAGTACTCCAAATAGATTTCTTCTTATGTATGACACTAGCTAGCAATAACAGTTTAAAATACTATGTCCACACAAAGGTCCAAGGAATTTTTTTCTAAATAGCCACTTAAAAAAGTTGCATGAAAAATTAATTATATAAGCTTATGAAAAAATGGCTACATGTTTACTCTTCTATTAATTATATAGCTAAACATGATATATGTCTTGAACACTCAGAGTTTCCCAGTCTAAACAAAGGCAGTAAGAGAACTACATAGAAATGCAGGATGTCTTTTCCAAACTGGTAAATTTATTAGCAAATAAAAAAAAGTAATAATAACATTCTATATTTTTATTATTAAGTTAAAAATATCCATTTACTAATAGAGCTATCAGTCTTTATTATTCCTTTATTAAGAATAACTTGAAAAAAAATAAAAAAAAAGAATAACTTGAAGAACTCAGCACTGATTAGGTCTTAGGTTACTTCAATTTAGTAATTAATGTAGTTTGGACTTAAAAATAAAAGAAAACTAATGCCTGTCAATAAATAAGTCTTTTAATTTCATGTTGTTACTTTAATCCCTTTATTCTTTAATTGTTGACAAACTTGTAATATCCATTAATCTACAAAATATTTCCCCAGTTATTACCATAGTGGCCTAATTTTCTTAGATTTTGAAGCTGACTTTTTAGTCATAGCACACTTGCAAATGAGTTTAAGATTTGAGCCTACAATCACTTAACAGGCATGAAAACTGTACCTGCAAGCAACTGAATGCATAATTAGCCATTGAAACTTTATGCCAAGAGTACAAATTAGCCACTCAATTGCACCTTCATCTGGTCACCTGACGGCTCAATTAGACACATATAGTTTTGCCTTGACAATACATATCTGTCACAAAGTAGCTGACACATTTTTAGACCTGGAAAAGGCATTTGGCCTTTTAGAACTTCTCTAAAGAACTAGCCTTGGATTATTTGTTTGTTTGTTTTATATTAAGATAGTGTCTTCTCTCAAGCAACATTCTCCAAACACTTTCAAAGTGTAATATACTATCTGAACAATTTTCTTTTCTCATGTTAGTTGTTTAGTTTGGTGGGCTACACAGAGTTTTAATAATCTGCTTCTGTAACTCTGATCATTGTTGTATCTAAGTATCTGTGTTCTACAGAATTATGCATGTTATCCTTGAATACAACTAATTAGGGATTACCAATTAACCCAGAGTTTTCCAAACAATACATTTTCATGGAAAATTTATGTATTCTTGAGCACAATTTTTATTCCATGGAGAAAGCTAAAGAAAGGCAGTATTCATGAATCTTTTTCTTATTTTTTATTAGATTTTAGTGTTCTGTTACCAACTCCATATGTAGAACATAGTTTTCTTGCTTTAGGCATAACACCACCATCTTTTAAATGTTTGAAAAAACACAAAAATATTACTTAGCAAAAAGCCACTTTCACTTATTAAACTTTACATTATTATGGTACATTTGTTACCAGTAATGGCCTGTTTTTGAAACATTATTATCTAAGGTTCAAACATTATTTATATTTGTTCAGGTTTCTCCCTAATGTTCCTTTTCTGTTCCAGGATTTTATACAGGATATATATTGCATATGATTATCATGTCTTCTTAGGGTCCTCTAGACTGTGAGAACTTGACATTTTTATAATTTTGGCAAATTTGAGTATTAGATATTTTAAAAAATTCCCTCAACTGGTATTTGTCTGATTTTTTTTCATAATTACATTAGAATTATAAGTTATTGGGAGTTAAGATCATTGAGGTACAGTGACATTCTCATCACTTCATACTAAGAATGCATTCTATTAACATAATTTACTAGTACTGTGTTGACGTTAATCAACCAGCTAAGGTAGTTTTAGTTAGGTTATTTCCATGAGTAGTATGTCTACTCCCTCTTCCATATTGTACTTCAGGGTCATATTGCAGCCCACACATAAAGAGAGGAGTTTTTCTCCCCTTTTGGTGGATGTATATACCAAAACTATTGGGACTTTTGCACAGGATGTTTATCTATCCTAACCATTGGTTTATGAAGTCAATAGTTTATTTATATTACTATTGACTCATGGACATGTATTTTATACCTTGGGTTATAATACAATGTTATTATTTATTCTGTTCCTCAAAATTATCTATTTTGGTCATTGGAAGCCATTTTAGTTCACTTTCATGCCCCACCATGTGTGTGTGTGTGTGTGTGTGTGTGTGTGTGTGTTTGAGCATTTCCTTAATTTCAGGCACTATAAGATGCTCCAGGCACACCTTACATATTACCTATCTTAGTCCAAGAATCAACAACTTCCTTCTACTGGAGGATGTTATTAGAAATGTAAATATGGTGGAATCATATTTTTTTCAATTTTGCAAATTTTACAAATTCAAATGAATTTTATCGAGGCCATGGATTATTTATAGGAGTCTGTTTTCCAAGTTTTTTTGTTTGTTTGTTTTTGTTGTTTTTATGGATGACCCAACCATAAGGAAGTTATCATTTTCAACAGAAGAACAGGTTGCAAACCATTGGAATGGAATGGAAGCAAGGCCTGATGAATACCTTATGTTACCCAAGGTTTTACAATGCACTAATATGTAATACTCCCTTAGCCTTTCCCCTGAAGAGGTATGCCGCAAGGCAGTGGAGGTTTTTTGGAGTCAGAGTTTTCCTTCTCTGATGTGCCCTGACTGGAAGATCGAACCAGCGACACTTAGCTCGCAGGCCAACACTCAATCCACTGAGCCAAACCAGCCAAACCCCGACAGAAAATCCGGAGCAGGAGTCCCTAAAGCGGTTTGACGTTGTAGTCAACACCGGCAACTCCTGTGGCGCACCTGAAGCCAAGCTGTATTGACTCTGTCTTTCCCTTGGACATGCCCAAGCATGTCTCCTTTAGGCATGACATTCCAGTCAAAGTCATTGTCAACAAAACTTTTATTAACAACTGGTCTTATTAGTTTTATCCAAAGAATGTTATGTCATTACTTACTTCTTCAGAATGCCAAATTCTGGAGGGATCAGGTAGGGAGAAAAATATATAGTGTGAAGGAAAATCTGTGTCCTTCTAATATTCACTAAAATCCCATTTCCATACTTTACATTTTTAAAAATTCACTTTCTTAGATGTGAGGGATTTTTTTGGGGGGGGGCATATTTGCTGGCTTGTTTATTAATTATTTTGCTTTCATTTTTTCCCCTCACTAAAATTTTTTGTTTGCTTGTTTTTCTATTATGCTTGTCCCATTTTTCCCAATATTGTTGATGAACATAGATGCTAAAATCCTCAACAAAATATTGGCAAACTGGATCCAGCAACACATTAGAAAGATCATACACCATGATCATGTGGGATGCAAGGATGGTTTAATATTGACAAATCAATAAACATAATGCACCACATAAACAAAATAAAAGATAAAAACCAAATGATCATATCAGTAGATGCTGAAAAACATTTGGTAAAGTACAACACCCATTTATGATGGAAACACTCAGAAAAATGGGAATAGTGGGAGCATACCTTAACATAATAAAGGCCATATATGAGAAACCTGAAACCAACACCATACTCAATGGACAAAAACTGAAAGTATTCCTCCTGATGTCAGGAACAAGACAAGGCTGTCCACTCTCCCCACTCCTATTCAACATAGTTATGGAAGTTCTAGCCACAGCAATCACACAAGAAAAAGAAATAAAAGGCATCCAAATTGGAAAAGAGTAAGTAAAACTGTCATTATTTGCAGATGACATGATAGTGTACATAGAAAACCCTATAGACTCCATTAAAAAACTACTCGACAGAATAAGTGAATTTGGCAAAATAGCAGGATACAAAGTCAATATTCAGTAACCAAAGGCCTTTCTGTACACCAACAATAAAATATCAGAGATAAAAACTAGAAAAAAATCTCATTTACTATAGCAACAAGAAAAATAAAGTACCTAGGAATAAACTTAACCAAGGAGGTAAAAAACCTGTACTCAGAAAACTACATAACAGTGAAGAAAGAAATTAAGGAAGATACAAACAAATAGGAGCATATACCATGTTCATGGAATCAACATCATTAAAATGTCCATACTATCCAAAGCAACTTATAGATTCAATACAATCCCTATTAAAATACCAATAATATATTTCACAGACCTAGAACAAATACTTCAAAAATTTATATGGAACTAAAAAAAGACCCTGAATAGCCCCAGCAATCTTGAGGAAGAAGAACACAGTAAGAGGAATCACAATACATAATACCAAACTATACTACAAGGTCACGGTAATCAAAATACATAAGAACAGACATTACTGGCATAAGAACAGACATGTAGATCAGTGTAACAGAGTAGAGAGCCCAGAAATAAACCCAGGTCTATATGGTAAACTAATATTTGAGAAAAAGGAGAAGGACCATAAAATGGAGTGAAAAGAGCCTCTTCAACAAATGTTGTTGTGAGAACTGGACAATGACATGCAAAAAAAAATGAAACTAGACCACCAACTTACACAATACACCTGAATAAATGCAAGATGGGTCAAAGATTTAAATGTAAGCTGTGACACCATAAATCTTCTAGAGAAAAACATAGGTAGGAAAATTTCAGATATCCCATGTAACAGTATTTTCACTGATATATCTCCTAAGGCGAGGGAAATAAAGGAAAGAATAAAAAAAAAATGGGACTACATCAAACTAAAGAGTTTCTGTTCAGCAAAAGAAAACATCAGCAAGATGAAAAGGGAACCAACCATAGGGGAAAATAAATTTGCCAATGATACCTCAGACAAAAGATTGATCTCCAAAATATATAAAAACTTATACAACTCAACATCAAGAAAACAAACAACCCAATTAAAAAATGGGCAAAGAACCTGAACAAACACTTCTCTGACGAGGACATACAGAGGGTCCAAAGACATATAAAAAAATGCTCAACATCACTAGTCATCAGAGAGATGCAAATAAAAACCACAATGAGATACCACTTTACACCAGTCAGAATGGCCATCATCAACAAATCAACGAACAACAAGTGCTGGTGAGGATGTGGAGAAACAGGAACCCTAGTGGACTGTTGGTGGGAATGCAGACTGGTGCAGCCACCATGGAAAATAGTATGGAATTACCTCAAAAAACTAAAAGTGGACTGTCTTTTGAACCAGCAATTTTATTGCCAGGATTATATCTGGAGAATCCTGAAACACCAATTCAAAAGAACCTATGCATCCTTATGTTCATAGTAGCACTGTTTATAATATCCAAGTGCTGGAAACAATGTAAGTGCCCATCTGTAGATGAGTGGATTAAAAGACTGTGGTACATTTACACAATGTAGTATTATGTAGCAGATAGAAAGAAGGAACTTCTACCATTTGCTACAATATGGATGGAGCTAGAGAGAATTATACTTAGTGAAATAAGCCAGGCAATGAAAGAAAAATACCATATGATATCACCTAATATAGGAGACTAATGAGCAACACAAACAAACAAGCAAAATTGAATCAGAGGCATGTAAACAAGGAATAGACTAACAATGACAAGGGGGGAGAGGGAAGGGAGAGAAGTGGGTAAGAAGAGGAAGGGCCTAGTCAAAGAACATGTATAAATGATCCATGGACATGGGCAACTTGGTGGGGACTGACTGTGGGAGAGGGGGTGGCAGGGTGTAGGGAAGCAATAGGTAAAATTTTCCTTTTTATTAGCAATAAAACATAATGCATACGACATATATTTTTCTTATATTTTTTTATTACATTTTTTAAAATCATAAGATGTGTTTCTATTGAGCAGGATGGGATTATCTACATATTTTCTATACATGAAACTCAGACTTAAAATTTGGAACAAAGGGTTCCTTGGGAACATTTCTGCATTTTAATCCACAAAATAGAAGTTACAACCTCAAGACCACTTTAAACAATTTCTCATTATCTTTGATTTCATAAGTATACAATATCAGGCAGTATGTAAACTGTATAATAAATCATGCCATCATTTGCTATAAGTGGTAGTAAATTGTTTAACAACCTTTCTACTTTTTTAAAAATTTCATATGGCTCAGAGTCTATTGAAATCCCCTTTAAAAAGAAATCTAGATTTGAACCACTTGCCACTTCCTCTATGTGTCCATAATGTACTCCTGCGACCCTTATAAAAGCGAGAGACTTACCAACTGTATTATTTCCCTCAGTAAGAGGCTTGTATAACTTCATCAGAGATCATATAGCTCAATTCTTCTATAATGAATAGAGTAAGATTAAGACTGCCACCTTATGTATACCTCTTCACCATGTAGCTCTCCTATTAGTGCCAGATGTGTTTTCAGGAGAGCTACTCAGGTAGCAGCTCAATGATGCACCTGGAATTAGCTCTTTTATAGAAAGAGTGCTAATTGGGTTAAATACCCTGTAAAAGGGAAAAAAAGAGAACTCATGCATGTTTTTACAAATTTCAACATTTTAAATTTCTTTCAAGTATCTGTTGAAATTTTAAAATATATACTTTCTTTTTTATTTTTACAGAAATTTAAGATTTTTAAAGCCTCACAGTTTAATGTAGAATAAAAAATATACTATGTCTAGCTACTTAGACATATATAAATTAGTAGAGACTAGAATTAAGAGTTCTTCTTCTAAATACTTGGAAAATCTGGGGAATATCATGTCCACAAGTTGAAAGTTGTGTCTAGTATATATAAGGAGGCAAATATCCTTTTCAGGGCTTTGCCTCTTTGTATCTTTCTTATCTTATTATTTTAGTAATCTCAGAGATTTTTCACAGTAAATAAACTAAGCTTATATTTATTAATGTAGAAAGTTTTTTTTCCCTGATTTACTTCTTACACATTTCAAGTTTTTTATTCATTTTACTGAGCTTGCCATTTACAACTACTATGTTTAAATATATCTAATCATGTTTAAAGCCATTCAGTGTTATATTCCTAGCACTCATACTCCTATCTTAAACTCTCCCAAGAGAAACACACACACACACAAAGAGAGACTACCTACAAATTCAGAACTACTAAAATAGGATTACACAGTGAAAACATTGTTATTGCTTTATCCAGGCAGCAGAGAGCAATACAAAACTTTCGTCGTCGTCGGCAGCCATCCATCTTGAGAGACGATGGTGTAGCTTCTTAAGAGTCTATCTGCACCGCCGAGAATGGCTGTGCAGTCCGACTCGGGAGTGACACGGTATCTGTCTCCTCCCGTGTTGAATCGACATCTTGCGATGACGCTGGAGTGTCCTCTCCAGTGAAGCTGAAGCTACAGAGCCTGGGCAGGGTGATATGGAGGGTCTGCTGTTGCCCATGCAGCAGACCCCCCCTCTCTTCGCAGCTGAAGGGTCCAAGGGAAAGACGGAGTCAATACAGCTTGGGTTCAGGTGCGCCGCAGGAGTTGCCGGTGTTGACTACAACGTCAAACCGCCTTAGGGACTCCGGCTCCGGATTTTCTGTCGGGGTTTACTCCCTTAGCCTTTCCCCTGAAGAGGTATGCCGCAAGGCAGCGGAGGTTTTTTGGAGTCAGAGTTTTCCTTCTCTGATGTGCCCTGACTGGAAGATCGAACCAGCGACACTTAGCTCGCAGGCCGACGCTCAATCCACTGAGCCAAACCAGCCAGGGCTTAATACAAAACTAACCCTATGCAAATAAATTTTATTGCCTTAGAGCCCATTAATGCAACCAGGACACAAATTCAGAGAATGACAATGATTCACACTTCTCTGCTTAATAACTCTCTTTCCATTAGCTTCTCTGTTTCACTTTAAAGCAGTGGCTCAGGAGGGGATTAAGGCAATACTGTAAGAATGGAACCCTCCTCTTTCTCTCAGAAAATCTCTACCAACATGGAATAGTACTTAATTCAAGCAACTAATCAACAAACGTTGTTTTCATATTAACAAAATCTTAGAGAACATTTTTTTTCTTTTTTCAATCCTATTCAGCAATGCTAATTTCAGTGCTTAGATCAGTGCAATTTCTATCTAATCAGTTGGAATGTGGCCAAACTAAACCAATTAGACCATATTTGAGACTAGCACATTATCTGGGATTTCCTTTTAAAATCATTTATGTTCTAAATTCTGGTGTTATTTTCCTGGCACTTTTAGTTTTAGAATATCTCTTCAATGAAGTATGGCTTTATGAAAGTTAAAAAACTAAAAATCCTGAATAGCTACTTTACCAAGAGTTTAATTTCTTCTTTGAAGCACTAAACACTGTTTTTCAGGGTTAGAAAAGATGAGACACTCCAGAATTCATTTAAATTCTTTATTCTCAACCACTCATAACATGTAAGATGAATAGATACAATCATTTGATAGAGTTAAAGTACTTGATTTAAAAGTAGTATCTGTAGCTCTGAAACTCTACATGGGATACAACTGGTGTTTCAATGATGTCACTTCTTTGGGTTATTCTTTGCATCTCTCTTCACTTTTTTGAATCTCATCTTTGGTTTTAGTCTGAAATGTTTACAGCAAATATTTAAAAACAACATTGTATGTTTTCTGGCAATCTCAAACTGTAAATAGACATAATTAAAAATTAAGAAGGCACAGGAAAAATAATTTGTATTTTCACAGTTCTTACAAAAATGAGTTTGTAAATTAGCTTATATCTTGTTAGAACCTGCACTGTTGTCACCCAAATATATATAGAAAGTCAAAAAAGTGAGAGCAAACCTGAACAAACATACTTCTGGTAAAGGACAGTGGCAGATTTAACAGACCTGCAGGCATCCTCCTAAAATTTCACTGTTTGCTTATGTTTCAAATCCTTGTTGTTTTAAAAATGCAACTAAATGTATTTTTTCTTTCTTTCTGGCAACAGGCATAGCAGCAACAGCATGGATTTTGGAGACAGGATATATTTTTGAATCTATCATTTATGACTTTTTAGGACTGTGGATGGTTACTGTTCTCTGAGTCTTAATATTACCTCAATATAATTGGAAAATTAATACTTTTTTTACAAAAATGCTTTGATAATTAAATTATATTAGTAAGGTATATGACCCACAGTAAATGCTCAAAAATGTTAGTTTGATTACCCACATCTCTTAAGTTTGTGCAGTAATGAGTTAAAAGCTGAATATTCTCTTTCTGAAGGATATTTGGTCTGCCGTACCTTGACTTAGATTTTGGCACTTCCATGGTATTTCACCTATATAGCTCAAATCTTTGATATCCCCTGCTTTATTTATCTATGTAA
Source organism: Furipterus horrens (assembly GCF_987537825.1). Classification (NCBI taxonomy): domain Eukaryota; kingdom Metazoa; phylum Chordata; class Mammalia; order Chiroptera; family Furipteridae; genus Furipterus; species Furipterus horrens. Next base: position 87,747,516 of record NW_028327171.1, read on the forward strand.
TAGTTACATTATTTTTCCTAATACCCTTGAGCCAAAGTCAAAAGCTTGAATTTATTAAAAAGAATCATTTATAACTTATAAGGTCTACACACATTTAAGCATTGGCTTTATGTAGTCAGCGTTCAGCCCAACATGAAATATGAGTGGAATTTCTTGTAATTGGGGAGCTTTTTACTTGTGTAATATCAATAAGGTTTTCTTCCAATAAATACATCATATACTCTCTCATATATCTTAGGCCAATTTTTAATCACAAATCACATAGTTAGGAAAGTTTTTGTCAACTCAGATACAAAACAAAAGATGAAAAATTCACTAAGGATTCTGAAATTAAATGCCAATAAGAACTTAAAAATTCTTTCTGTGACAGGTTTTTGAGTGTCACATGTATCATGTATTAAACAATATTAATGACCTTAATACATAAAATTATTTTAATAAGGTGAATTTGAGTCAAATGTAATAAACAAGTTAACTTCCTTCATACAACAAAACAATAAAACTGAGCATAAAACAAATAGAATTTCATTAAAGACATTAGAAGTATTGTGTTCAACTTGTATTATACATACACACACATATACATATACACACATATATGTTCTATTTCTTGATAGATTGTGCATATATTCTGCAATCAAAATGTGTTTATGTGCATTTGGAATAATGCTTTGTTTTATGTGGGCTCTTATCAAACAAGAGGCAATAATAAACTTTATAGCACCCCATACTGACATATTTTATTTATCACTCTTGGGTTCATTCCATTTTCCTTCTAAATCACACACATCAACATAAAAACAATGAGGTCATTGAGAAGAACTCAGAGGATCAGTTCAATTCAAAGCATTTAACTTGAAAAAGATCAAGAAAATTAAGATGAAGAAATATGTACATTTAGCCTTCAGTGGATGATTACCTCTGACTCAATACCTTACACAGAAAGTTTTTCTTACATGTAGAATTTTAAAAGCATATCTCAATATCTGTGTATATTCCTCTTCATGGATTAACAAAAGTGGCTGTGATTGAAATTACAATAATAATGGTAGCAAATGCATTTTGGATTTAGACTATCAGTGAGTTTGGACAAAATGAGACCCACCCTCATATCCTTTCTTCTCTCCAGTTTCTATTAATTATACTATTTTGGCTTTGTAAGGAACCCTCTGAAGGAATTAAATAATGAGGCAAATTCCTTTGTATAAATCACTTGAACTCAGTTTTGCTTTACAATTTACTTCTCTTCATCACCACCCAGAACTATCTGCTTCTACAGGTTGGTCAGTTTATTTAATTCTTAGAAAATTTTATATTCAAATCTCAATATCCCTCTATCTCCACTGCCACCATGCTAGATCAGGTTCTATTATTTCTTTGTTAGATGTCTAATACAGAATCTATATCTTATCTTAAAATATTTAATCAGAAAATAATGTAACTTTTATGTGAGGTAAGGTTGCCACTCAGGCACTGACAATTCTCCTAAACAGGAATTAACCCTTCACTGGTGTCAAATTAGTGAGAGTAGTCCAAATAGTCCACTGCAAGTGCTGTTAGCTACATCTAGAAACTAAGAAGTGGTTTTAACTACCATAAGAAATATACAAATGGGTTTGCTAATTAATACAATGGTTGTTAAAAAGGATCTTATTGGTAAATTTTAAATGCTTATGATAGATTATAAACATAATTTTTTTAAAGTTTCTTTTTGTGAACAGGATATGTGCATTTAGTGAGTCCTATATCCTGAAGCCTTGAAAATACCAATCCCCAAGTGCAACTGTAACATATAAGTATAGATTTAGAGGTAATTTCTTATTGTCCTTCACCTAAGAGTCTGTCCCTAGTATTTTGTGTCACTTCATATCTGTAGTGCAGAGAACCAAAAAAGACAAAGAGCTAGGACTTCACTAAGTTTTCAGAACAGGTTGTTTTGATTATGTTTGTTCATCCAAGGTTGTTTAATTTAAAATAAATTGTCAGAATGTTACTGTAACAATCTACCAGATTACATGGGACATATTAATCTTACCCAGCTACACAATTTTCTCATTACTAAAAGAATCTAAATGCTTTGAATGATCAAATTGACATAGGTAAGTTCTTAATCATATCTCTAGTATCATCATTTAACCTACATCCACTATGCTTCCTTTCAACAATATTCCCTATACAAGCATTTGAAAAAAAATATATTACTCTTTTGCTTAAATTATGTTATAAAATTCTCAGGGCTCTTCGAATGTGATTTAAATTTATTTCCTGGTTGATCATATCCTTATTTTCTCTTCACCTTGATCTTAGGCCATTCTCTCCCTCAATTACTGTTCTTTGTACAACCTCATCTTCCTCTTAAGGTTTCGCTCTACTCCTAGAACATTATTATATTTTCTCAACCATTATTTCATTTTTTTCATTATAATTTTTCCTCAAGCCAATTTTTAGTTTGGGTAACTCCTTTAGTCCTCAACACAAATATCTTTTTAGGAAAAGAAAACTTATCTGATCATCTATATTAGCTTGGGTTTCTATCAATATATATTGATTTTTTCCTCTAGAAGAATGATTTTGTTTGGTTAATTATTCTATTCTCAGTGACTAGTACTCCATAGTATAGAGCACACATAAAATAAAATATACTAAATAAAAGATAAAAAAGAAGAAAACAGGAAACAAATGTATCAGTAGGAACAATTTACATATTTTATATGCTCTGGGGAACAGCTCAAGACCAACTATTGACTTCAGTAATCCTTTTAGCCTTTCTGTGAAAGGACAGGTAATGGAACTAGTCTTACTCATTAGTAAATTTATCACTTCTAATCTAAATTACTTCAGGGCCCAAGAATCCTCCTGGTACTACACTTCTCTTATTTCTTACCCCTAAGCCATTATAGAGACAAAATTTCTTATAAAACATAATATGCACATTATATGTGTGACTTTATTCTCATTATTAAAGGCCAGCTGGAAAAAAGGAATGGCAGTAAAAAGAAAAAAATGCATCCGTAGTGAATGGTGAGGAATATAAGAATATATAGAATACATAGAATGTGCATATAGAGATTGGGGCACAATCTGAGATGACAAAAAGGACAAAGCTGAATCCCTTCAATCTGACTTAAACATAGCCTTAGAAAATTGTGCAACATTTCTGAGCATGGCTGTTAGACCTACCAACCACAATCCTCTTCTACTTTTTATTACACACACGTTACACACTTTTACAATGGGATCTGTGTTTCTTGTAAAACTGTCAAATAATAAGTTTTATCTGCATTCCATAGGGAAAAGTTGAAAAAATATATAGTCACATTAATTAAGATATTTAGTGTCGGTTTACTCAACATGAACCAAGTCATATTAAAATCAATTGCAACCCTTGAATGTAATTCAAGATTTGAGATACATCATAAAATATGTAATAAATTTATATATAAAATAAATTACTGCAACATATACTTTGCTAGTGAGGGGGGAAATGCATTAAGTATTACCAACAGTTTGTTACTTTAATGACCAAAATCAAAATTCATATAGATTTGAAAGATAAATTTTGATAGTGAAACAATGATTCCTCTTTGTTTTTATGACAAAAAAAATCTCAACTATAGCAAAAACTGTTCATTTCCTGCCTACATTGCAACATTACATGGGAGAAATTGTGGGTGATGGTTGTGACTCCTCTCAACTTCTCTTACTCTTGAATGTAGGCTGAAGGAACTGCCCTATCTTTGTCATGCCATTCTGATGGCAAATGGGATAATACAAGAAAGCTAGGAAAAACTTGCAGTGAATAAAAACTTTGGCTTAAAACTACTATATGCTACTTCCTCTCCCATTACTGTGGAAAAGTAAGTAATATGAAAGATGATGATATAATTATAACCCTCACACAGAAAGTAAAGCCCATGGCAGTGTGTGAAAATATATTAACCACTTTCAGGGGTGGCAAAGTCTACCACAGGAACAAAGCCAAAAACAACATTTCTGACAATTCAGGCTTACATTGTTTGAGGGTTATAAGTTGTGGCACATAATAAAATTAATATTTTCAAACTATGAAAATGAGAGAGATAAACAAAGTCTAATGTCATATATATATATATATTGTCATTCTATATGGAAAAACATATGTGTAGTCTTTCTAATATATCTTAAACATCTAAGAATTTGGAGATATGTCTCAGTGAACTCTAAGACATAATTTTAAAAGCATATTTAAAGAACATATTTAAAAAATAGATTGAATCCAGCATGGTTTATAAAGAACAACTCATGCCAAAATTTTTGATATAGTACATGAGAGTATAAAAAGGTGTCAGACATATTTTCTCACGATAATTTTAGACAACAATCCAATAAAATAAAGTGTTGTTCTTTACTCTCTTCTACATTTTTATCATGTAGATTTATTTTGAAATTTAGATACTTGTTATCACAAAACTTTGGCATAGGGAAATAAGGCAGGAACAAAGGCAGACTCAAAAGAGAGGTGCAAAGATGACTTTGATATTGAGCATCAGGGCATTTTTCTAGAATTTCTGAAAGTCTCCTCTTCTGAACTCTAAATAATCCTAGTGATTTGTGCTAAGGCTGTAGGTGAAGCAAATTGACTCCATGTAGAAGGAAGCCATGAGATGGATCCAAGATGGCAGAGGATTAAGTAGAAGGTATACTAACCTCCTCCCAGGACCAAACTTAAATTATAACTAAGTTAAAGAAAAATCATCCTGAATAACCAACTAAACACTAGCTGTCAAAAGCCTTATAACAAAGAACATAAAAGAATAAACTACTTCACCATAACAAAACTGGCAGGAAGTGTGGAGGTACAACAGAGCTGGCTGGTCTCCCATGGGCAACAGTTCTGGAGCAATATTTCCATGACTGGGGTGTTCCCCCAGAGAAGTGTGGGGTCTAAACCCCAAGCTAGGCTCCTCATCCTAGAGTACCAGAACTGGGAAAGAATCCCAAATAACAGCCATCTTTGAAAAGCAGAGGAGTTAATGTCTTCCAGGGAGAGATGGCTAGAGATGCAGAGAGCCTCTTAAAAGGTCAATATACAAAATCACAATTGAAGCCACTTAACCTGAGCACTGGCAAAGGTAGATAAGAGTGGACTAGAGACATGTGAGGAAAATCTAGAGTTGGTGGCCTTGGAGAGAAATCTGAAGGGTCATCCAGCAAGTATCCTGTGCTGAATCATTCCCCATATATCTTTCTAGAGCAGATCACTCCCCTCCATGCAACAACAGACTGAGGGTAAGCAATATCCCCACCTGTAGGAATCCCTCTCACACCACCAGGTGAAGCTAAAGCCAGGCTGCTGATTACAGCTGGAAGCTTTTCAGTGATTTAGTCTAACAGCTAAGGGAGATCTCTAGGAGCTCTGAGACTAGCTGAACTGCCCCAAGGCCAGTGCTAAAAAAAGACAGCCTTAGTACACAGTCCTGTTCTTGCTGCACAGATCCAGACCCAACAGGGGGAGCCATAAACTGTGGACCACTGATGCACCAAACAGGTGGCCCAGGGCCAGTCACAAGCAGTGTGTGACATAGGCCTACACCAGAGTTTTTGCAGATCTACCTAATACAAAGAAGAAGCCAAAATGAGAAGACAAAGAAACAGTCTCCAAATGAAAGAACAAGAGAATTTTCCAGTAGAAGAACTAGATGATATGGAGGCATGCAATTAATCAGAGAGAGAGTTTAGAGTAATGATTATAGAATAAACAAGATATTTTTTAAAAGACATAGAAACCATAAAAAAAAGGCCAGTCAGAAATAAAGAAAACAATACCTAAAATAAATAATACACTGGAAGAAATAAACAGCAGGTTACATGAAGCAGAGGATTGATTCAAGGATTTGGAAAAAAAGGAAAACAATAAAATAAACAAGCAGAACAGAAAAAGAAAAAATATAAATTTTAAAAAATGAGAAGAACTTAACAAACTTTTGGGAAAACATGAAGAGTAACAACATCCACATCATGGGAATACCAGAAGGACAAGATAGTGAGCAAGGTATTAAGAACCTATTTAGGACTTCTGGCCAAAATGGAGGCATAGACAGACACACTGTGTTTCTCTCCACAACTAAGAAGGAATACAACTACCTCAAAACTAGAAACAACCAGAAGTTCCAGAAAATCAAACTACATGGAAGTCCAGCAAGCAAAGATATGAAGAAGAAATACTCATCCAGACAGGTAGGAGGGGCAGAGCCAGGGCAGATAAGACACGGTGTGGTGGCAGCAGCTGCGGCAGCAGTGGCGGGCCAGCAGAGAGCACAGCCACATGTTTTTAAAAGTCAGGAGGGACACCTGGGGAGCGTTCTCAGCTCCTCACTGGATCTCGCAGCTCACGGTCCCAGCACTGGGGAAAATAAAGTCTCATTGCTTCTGACTGTGCAAACCAGTGGGGGTTGGGGGTGAAGGTGTTATGGCTACACAGGAGAGATTGAACACTCTGAAGCGGTGTATAAAGTAAACAAAGGATTTTATTTGCTCAGGCAGACCCTGAGCTGGTCTCTAACAAGGCTCTGACCTATAATGGAGTCTAAATGCTGGGTTTTTATACTGGTGAGGCCCCCTTTGTCTCTTCTCTGGCGGGAAACAGCCCCAGGAAGAGGGGGCTGGACAGGACTACAGGAATGTCCTGGCAGTAACAGGAACAGAAATTTACAAGGCTATAAGGTTATCTCCAGCAGCAGCACAGCTTTCCAGCCAGGGATGAATTCTCTGTGAAGCAATTTATCTTCAAAGGGATAGATATTCTGTAAAATATAACTTTCACAAATGTTATAAACCAGACACAACTAAATGGAAGGTGATAGAGGCTGAGGTCTTTTTGGCTTGTAAATTACCAATTGCTGCAAAACTTTTTCTACATTCCTTTTTCCAAGGCTTTTTAGCAAGTCCTTGCTACTTTTTACAAAGAACATCTGAAACCCCTACATATTTAGCAGACCTTTGAAACTTTTTACAGGGAATATTTGGTGCCCCTACAAAGGAAGAAACTGCCTGTCTCAGCAGAGTCCACGTGTTTAAAGGTCCCCCATGGTCCTATAACATCCACAGACCCACCCACTCTGGGAACAATGGCCAGGGCAGCAGCTAGAGGGGTGCCAGTCCAGGGCAGAAGTGGGAGAGGTGCCTGTCAAAGGGGCGAGTGCTGGGCTGGTGACATTGTTCCCTCTTGGATCCTTTCCCCACATACAGTGCCACAACATGGTGAAATAGGTAGTCCTATACCGATGAATCCCTAAGGCTCCACCCCTTACAAGATAATAGGAGAGACAGCTCTACCTGGGGCATGGAGGCAAACAAACACAGGAGCCTGTCAGAATGAGGAGACAGAGAAGTATGGCCCTAAAGGGGGAACGCATCAAGGTTCCTGTGGGAGAACTAAGCAACAAAGAGATAGACAACCTAACAGATGAGGAGCTAGACAACCTAACAGACACAGAATTCAAAACACTGCTGATAAAGATGCCCAGAGGCTTGACAGATATGCTTGAATATGGCAAACGCATACGAGAAGAAGTGAAGGCTATGCTAAGTGAAACGAAGGAAAATCCACACAAAACCAATGGTGAAGGGAAGGAAACCTGGGTTCAAATCAATGATTTGGAATACAAGGAAGAAAATAACAGTCAACTGGTGCAGAATGAGAAAGCAAGAATTGAAAAAATTGAGGAAGACTTCCCAAATTTTGCTAAGGAGATGGACATACAGGTCCAGGAATCACAGAGGATCCCAGATGAGTTGGACCCAGAGGGGACCACACCAGGACGCATCAGACTGAGAAACCAAAGGTGAAAGATAAACACAGAGTCCTGGGGGCAGCAAGAGAGGGGTGGAGAGTTACCTACAGGGGGTTGCCTATAGGACTATCAGCTGATTTCTCAGAGGATACTTTGCAGGAAGGAAGGGACTGGCGAGCAGTATTCATTGTGATGAAAGGCAACCTGCAACCAGGATTGCTCTGTCCAGCAAAGCTATCATTTGGAATGGAAGGGCAGGTGAAGTGCTTCCCAGACAAGATAAAGCTAAAGGAGCTCATCATCACCAAGCCATTATTATATGAAATGTCAAATGGACTTACTTAAGAAAAAGAAGATCAAAACTGTGAACCCTAAAATGATAACAAACTCACAACTATCAACAACTGAATCTAAAAAATAAAAACAAAGGCTAACTAAGAAAACCAGAATAGGAACAGAATCATAGGTATGGGGATCATTTGAGGGTTATCAGTTGTGAAGGGGGAGGGAGAGAAATGGGGAAATGGTTCAGGGACTAAGAAGCATAATCGGTTGGTACAAAAATAGACAGGGGGAAGTTAAGAATAATATAGGAAAGGGTGAAGCCAAAAAACTTATATACATGACTCATGGACATAAACTAAGGGGGGTAGGATTGCTGGGCAATGGGGGTACTGGGCAGAGGGGAGCAAAGCAGAAAAAATTGGGACTATTGTAACAACATAATCAATAAAATGTACTTAAAAAAAACTACTTAAAGAAATAATGACCAAAAACTCCCCTAATCTGAAGAAAAAAATACAAACTACAGAAGTGCAGAGAGTTGAGAAATGATGAACCCAAAGAGGCCCACACCAAGACAGAACATAATTAAAATAGCAGGCATTAAAAGACAAGTAGAGAAAGCTAAAGGTACAAGAGAAAAGCAGGTAGTTACCTACAAGGGAGCATCAGTTAGACTGGCAACTTATTTTTCAACAAAAACATTTCATGCCAGAAGGGAGTGGCATGCAATATTCAAGGTGATAAAAAGCAAGGACCTATAACCAAGGCTACTTTACCCAGCAAGGTTATCATTTAAAATTGAAGGAGAAATAAGAGCTTCCCAGAGAAGTAAAAGCTAAAGGAGTTTGTTAACACTAAATCAATACCTCAGCATTTGTTAAAGGACTTGCTTTAAGAAAAAGGAGAAGAAAAAAGAAAAACAGGAAAATAATCTAACACAAAAAAGGCACTAAATACATATGGATCAAAATCATCTTAGGTATAAATGGCTTAAATGTCCTTTCAGCAAGTGGGAATTAAGGGAACATACCTACACATAATAAAGGCCATATACGAAAAAACCCCTGCCAGTATTATACTCCATGGGCAAACACTAAAATAGTTTCCACTAAGACAGGACAAGGAAGTCTGCTTTCATCTCTTTTATTCAACATAGCACTGGAAGTCCTAGCTATAGGAATAAAAAATAAGAAAAAATAAGAGGTATCCAGATTGGAAAGGAAGATGTAAAACTGTCTTTATTTGCGGATGGCATGATACAATACATAGAGAACCCTAAAGATTCCACCAAGAAACTACTAAAACTGATAAATGAACTCAGTAAAGTAGCAGGGTACAAAATTAATATACATAAGTTAGTTACATTTCTGTATGCCTATAGTAAACTATCAGAAAAGGAAATTTAGAAAACAATCCCATTCATGATTGTTTCAAAAAGAATGAAATACCTAGGAATAAATCTAACCAAAGATATAAATGACTATACTTGAAAAATTATAAGACACTAAACAAAGAAATTGAAGAAGATAAAAATATGTGGAAACACATATTGTGTTCATGGATAGGAAGAGTTAATATCATTAAAATGTCCATGCTACCCAAAGTAATCCATAGATTCAACACAATTTTGTATTGTTAGTCCAATGACATTTCACAGAACTAGAAGAAACATTTATATAAAACCACAAAAGGCCCCATATTGCTACAGTGATCATAAAAAACAGAAGAAAAGTGAGAAAAATCACTCTATCTAATATCAAAGTATATAATAAGACCATAGTAAACAAAACAGCATGGTATTGGCATAACAAAAGGCACATAGATCAATGTAACAGAATAAAGAGCCCAGAAATGAACCCATAGCTCTACAGTCAATTAATATTCAGCAAAGGAATAAGCACATACAATGGGAAAATTGGATAAATACATGCAGAAAAACTGAACTAGACTACCTTCTTACACCACACATAAGAATAAATTCGAAATGGATCAAAGACTTAAATATTACACTCAAAACTTCAGAAATTTTAAAAGAAAACATAGGCACTAAAATCACAGACAGTGCTCTTACAAATATTTTTTTCTGATATATCTCCTCAAGCAAGGAAAACAAAGAAAAAAAATATACAAGTGGCACTACCTCAAACTAAAAAGTTTTTACACAGCAAAGGAAACCATCTACAAAATAAAAATAAACCCATGGAATAGGAGAATATATTCACCTATACATTTAATAGGTGGTTAATATATAAAATTTATAGAGAACTTACAAAACTCAAGACAAAAAAAAAAAAACAAACAAACCCAAAACAACCCAATTAAAAATTGGCAGAGGACCTCAATAGAAACATCTCTAAAGAAGACATACAAATGGCCCATAGACATATGAAGAATGCTCAACATCACTAGCCATCAGAGAAATGCCAATTAAAACCACAATGAGCTATCACCTCACACTAGTCAGAATGGCCATCATCAACAAATCAACAAATAACAAGGGCTGGTGAGCATGTAGAGAAAAGGGAACCCTAGTGCACTGTTGGTGGGAATTCAGACTAATGCAGCCACTATGGAAAACAGTTTGGAATTTCCTCAAAAAACTAAAAATGGAGCTGCCTTTTGATCCAGCAATTGCATTTCTAAGATTATACCTGAAGAATCCTGAAACACCAATTCAAAAGAATTTATGCACTCCTATGTTCATAGTGTCACTATGTACAATAGCCAAGTGCTGGAAATAGCCTAAGTGCCTATCAGTAAAAAAGTGGATCAAAAAACTGTGGTACATTTACACAATGGAATACTATTTGGCAGAAAGAGGAATGAACTCCTACCTTTTGCAACAGCATGGATGGAACTGGAGAATATTATGCTTAGTGAATTAGGCTAGTCAGTGAAAGACAAATACTATATCATCTCATCTGTAAAAGGAATCTAATGAACAAAATAAACTAACCAACAAAATAAAACAGAGGCATGGAAATATGGAACAGATTGAAAGTGACCAAGGGGATGGTGGGAGGGGATAATGGTAGAAAAAAAAAGGAAAGGGACTAGACAAAGACCATGTGTAAATGACCCATGGACATGAACAACAGTATAGGAATTTACTGTGGGAGCAGTGGTGGGATAGGTGGAGGGCAAAGGAGGAAAATTTGGGACAAATATAATAGAATAGCAATAAACATGATTTAATAAAAAAGAAAGAACATAAGCACCCCTAGGTTCATTTCAGCATTGTTTACAATCATGAAGATAAGGAAGCAGCCCAAGTGTCCATCAGTAGATGAGTGGATTAAGTCGTCGTCGTCGTTGGCAGCCGTCCGTCTCGAGAGACGATGGTGTAGCTTCTTAAGAGTCTATCTGCACCGCCGAGAATGGCTGTGCAGTCCGACTCGGGAGTGACACGGTATCTGTCTCCTCCTGTGTTGAATCGACATCTTGTGATGACGCTGGAGTGTCCTCTCCAGTGAAGCTGAAGCTACAGAGCCTGGGCAGGGTGATATGGAGGGTCTGCTGTTGCCCATGCAGCAGACCCCCCCTCTCTTCGCAGCTGAAGGGTCCAAGGGAAAGACGGAGTCAATACAGCTTGGGTTCAGGTGCGCCGCAGGAGTTGCCGGTGTTGACTACAACGTCAAACCGCCTTAGGGACTCCGGCTCCGGATTTTCTGTCGGGGTTTACTCCCTTAGCCTTTCCCCTGAAGAGGTATGCCGCAAGGCAGCGGAGGTTTTTTGGAGTCAGAGTTTTCCTTCTCTGATGTGCCCTGACTGGAAGATCGAACCAGCGACACTTAGCTCGCAGGCCGACGCTCAATCCACTGAGCTAAACCAGCCAGGGGGAGTGGATTAAGTAACTACAGGACATTTACACAATGGAATACTACTTGGCCATATAAAATAAAAAATTTTTCTCCTTTGCAACAGTATGGATGCACCTGGAGGACATTATTCTAAGTAAAATAATCCAGTCAGAAAAAGAAAAGTAACATATAATTTCACTCATACGTGAAATCTAATGAACAAACTGAACTAACAAGCAAAATAGAGGCAGACTCATAGATGGAGAACAGGATGAGAGCTATGAGAGGGAGCCTGTTAGGGCATGGAGGAGATGAGCAAACAGGAAAAAGGGCTCACGGACATGGACAACAGTGTGGTGATTGTGGGGGGAGGGGTGTATAAGTGAGATAAATAGTAATGGAAAATATTCAATAACAACAGATTTTGAGATTAAGAAAAAGAGAGGAAAAACAAAGGGATCCATGATGATACAGGGGACAACATGCCTGAAAATACTCAAAAGTTACTACTCTCTGTTTCTACTAAAATCCCACATTTAATAATATACCAGCTATAACAAAATGTTATGAAGTCAAGTGTTCCAGACACTCTAACAATTTCCTCAATTCTCATCCTTACTGACTATAGCTACACTGAAGATCAAATTCATTTTAAACCTTATCCTCCAAAAGATTCCATGAAACTAATAATTTGTTTCACATGATTATTATTATATATCATTTTTTTCCACTGGATTCTTTTTTATATTGATATCTAACCCTTGACATTTCACAATTTATTACTAACATTAAGTATTATCCCTTTTCTTGATTTGATTGCACCTTTCTTATCACATTTCCATTTTCTACTCAATATTGAGTTTTATTTAGTTTTTCCTTCTCCTTGTAGCACGCTGTAGCTACACTTAGGAGAATTATTTTGGGAAAATGTAAATTTGGCACATTAGAAGAGAAAAATATACCTTGTTCCATATTATTTATTTTTTCTTCCAGTACCTTCCAGGCTCCTGAATTAATAATAAGACTGTCTTTAAGTTTCGTCAATTTGCAACAAGAATTAAAATTCTTTTCTTTCATCCAAAATTAATCCTATAAATATTTATTACTCTAATTTCACTATACTTATACTGTCAGTGTCTATAGATCAAATTTCATCACGTGGGGCAGAAATATATAAACAACTATATAATAATGGTATGTATTAGGAAAACAAAAGTGTTAATAAAAAATATGTTGGAATAGGAAGTTCTGCAATGTCTTAAGATAAAAGGAAATACTTCAGAGCATCCTATAATTGTTAGACATGTTGAGTATGTAGACAACACAATTATAGGTCATTTGCATACTACTTTTTTAAAAAGTATATTTTATTGATTATGTTGTTACAGTAGATCCAATTTTTCCCCCTTTGCTCCCCTCTGTCCAGTACCCACTTCCCTCCAGCAATCCCACCTCCCTAAGTCTCCTTCATGCTACTTTTAATTCCCACAATAGATCTATAAGTCAGGTACTATTGTGTTATCATTATTGTATGTTTATTTTTTTAATTTTTATTGAATAATTGAGATGACATAGTTTAATAAAATTATATAGGGTTTAGGTGTACAATTCTATAATACATCATATGTATATTGTATTGTGTGTTCACCACCTCATGGCAAATCTCTTTTCATCACCATTTTTATCCTCTTCTATCTCCTCCCACCCTTCTTTCCCTCTGTTAATCACTATACTCTTGTCTGTGTCTATAAGGTTTTTTTAATCCCTTCATCGTTTTCCCCCAGCCCCCCGAAACACCTCCTTTCTGATAGCTTTCAGTCTGTTCCTATTTTGTTTGTTAGTTTATTTTGTTCATTAGATTCCACGTGTATATGAAATTGTATGGTAGATTAGTTATGTCTTTAGTGATTATTAAAATGGTTAGTTTTATTTATCTACTTCTTGGCCTTACTTTTCCCAGTTTCATTGAGATATAATTCACATGCAACATTGTATATGTTTAAGGTATACACTATGTTAATTTGAGACATTTAAATACTGCAAGATGGTTGTCTTCATAGAATTAGCTAACACTTCCAACATGACATATAATTACCTTTTTTATTCTGTTAGCAACTTGCAAATATATAATGCAGTATTAAGCTCTTTTCTATTACATTCTGTGTAGTGCTCATGAATAGATAGAAGGGTTGGAAAAATGATAGGTGCATCCTTTGACACAAAGAAATGAAAATGCTGCCCTGTGATTGTTATTTTCATATGTCAGCTTGACTGGTCCAGGAGGTGCCCAGATATCTGGTTAAGCATTATTCTGTATGTGGCTGTAATGGGAGTTTCTGGATGAGACTAACATTTGAAATGGTATCATGAGCAAAATAAAAAGCCCTCCCAAATGTGGGGAAGCCTTTTCAATCTGTTGTGCGGAATAGAAAAAGGCTCAGTAAGGTAGAATTCACTCTTCTCTATCTTCAAACTGGGACATTGGTCTTCTCCTGCCTTTGGACTCAGACTTGACATGGATCATATACCATCAGGTCTCTTATTTATCAGGACTTTAGACTTGGACGTGACGTTTTTGTTATAGAAAGTAAAAGCTGTATACCTCTAGAGGAGTAGAAGCTTACTGCTTCTGAGGATAGGGGATAGAAGAAAGGGTCATAGGTTATTGTAGGAGGGCTAGAAACCTTCAAGTGCTGCTGTGTAATATTTCTGAAATTTACAAGGCAGAGGTCACTTCTTTTGGTTCAAGAAGTAGAGGAAGGAGCTGGTGGGGAGGGTAGATAGAAACGCCAATGAAACCCTGCTCTGGAATCTCAGGGGGTTAGGGCCTGCCTAAGACCTGGGGCTGAAAAAGAACAAAGAAAATTTCCTGCTCTTTGCTTTTACCTCATACCTTAAACAACAGAAACTAAATACAAAGATTAAAAGTATAGCGCTTTTAGAATAAGTTATATGAGAAAATCTTGAAAATGTTGAGTTAAGCAATATATTCTTAGATAGAAAATTATGAACCAGAGAACAGATTGAGGATTTAATATGAAAAACCAAACAAATAAACAAAAAATAAAACCCCTGCTCTTCCAATGCAATGTTAAGGAAATTAAAAGACGAGTCACAACTGGATGGAAATATATGTAAAAAACATATCCAAGCCATAACTTGAAACCAAAATATGTAATGAACTCTTACAATAATAATAAAAATAATAAGATATCTACAACTCAATAGAAAAGGGATAAAGGATTTGAATGGATACTTCTTAAAGAAGATATACAAATGACAAATAAGTACATAAAAAGATATTTAACATCTTTCATTATTAAGAAAATGCAAACTAAATCAATGGGGTTTCACTACATGCTTACTAGAATGATTAAAATTTTAAAAAATTGGCAATGCAAACACTAAGGAGTCAAGTAAGTGGAATTTTCAGACACTGCTGATGTGAATGTAAAATGGTACAACTACTTTGGGAAACTGTTGAGCACTTTCTTTAAAAGTATATGTGTGTGTGTGTGTGTGTGTATCCCAGTCAAACTACGTGTGGGTATTTACCCAGTAGAAATAAAAACCTATGTATACAAACACCTATATTTATATCAGCTTTATTAATAATCTATTATAAAGTTCTAAACTGTAAATAACTCAAACGACCATTTTCTAGTAAATGAATAAACAAAATTTATTTAATAGAATACCAGGTATCAGTAAAATTAACATGTCACAGAAAAGATAAATTTCATGAATAAAAAAAGATGGATACAAAGGGCTACCTTGTATATGGTTCTAATTATGTAACATTTTGAAAAAGGCAAAAATCAAGGGAAATATATCCAATCAGTGGTTGTCAGTGGCTAGGGGTTGCGATATTGTATGGACTTCAATGGCAGCAGAAATCATTCTGGAATGATGAAACTATTCTACAACTTGATTTGTGGTAAGTACATAACTTATACAATTGAGAATTTATTTAATTGTATAGTTAAAAAAGGTGTGTTTTATTGTATTTAAATTACAACTCAGTAAGCCTGAGGTCTTTTAACCTGTTGAGAACGAGGTTGGTACATGCTTGTTTAATATGACAATATAGGTGGGAAAACACTGGCATAGTCTTTGGTCACTTTGTTTCAATAATCTTTTAAAAATTCTGATCAAAACACCTCAAAAAATGTAAAATTAAAGACTAATAAATAATTATGTATCAAAAATATGAGATGCAGGTGTAATAGTAAATTTTTTAAAAGGCGTAGTTTTAAAACACATGTACTAAAGAAGAAATGAAGAGCTAGTCATCTCTTTTGAGACATTAGAAAAAATAAAAGCAAAACATACGAAAGTCAATAGAAGCAAGGACAGAATAACCACAATCATAATGATCTAGAAAACATACATAATAGGGAGAACCAACATTATAAAATCTGATTCTTCCAACAGAGTAATCAAACAGAAACCTCTTATGAGGTTAATCAGAAAAGAAAAAAGGTAAATACTACAGGGAAAGATGAATGATGCAGTCAATAATAAATTAAACCTAACAACACTGTAGACACTACATACATTGGGCATATAATAAGTACATATTATGAATAACTTCATGCAAACACAATATAAAATTTTTATTAAGCTATTATCTATAATAAAGCTCGTGTTTTATTTTTTTGTAATTTTATACACATTAACACCACCACTCTCAATAAACAAAAGAGCTCCTTCAGCCTATAAGTGTTCCTCATGGACTTCATGTCAATCCTCTTCCCCACACCCTTCCCTAAGCAACCAGTGGTCTGCTTTTTTGTCACAGTTCAGCACCTCTAGAATTTCTCATATGTGATTTCTTATAAATTATACAGAAGTATTTCTTGGCACCTTGCTTTAGTTAGCATAATGTTTTTGAAATTCATCTGTGTTGTACACATTAATATTCAATTTCTATTTCTTGTTGAGTCATATTCCCTAGTTTGGAGATACAAAAATTTATTATTCACTAGTTGGTTGCTCCAGTTTAAGACCATTCACAAAAATGTTGCTGCAATCCTTTGTGTATGTTTATCTTTGCTATGTTGTTTTCTGCTGTATATGTCCTCAGTAGTAGAATATTGTAGAACAAAGTGGGGCTGATTGTGTTTCTTTAAAATGAGTGATTATGTTCTTTAACTGGGATAGCACAGAGAAAAAGAGAGAATATTGCTCTAAAAGGCAAAGAGAGCCTACTGACTCTACCAATGACACTGTGCATTTCTTTAGGTAAGTCACTTAAAACCTCAATTTAACCTCTACTTGCCAAATGAGAAAAATAATGATTCCCTGCCTTGGAGGAATGTGAGGATTTATAACATAATACTGCAGAAAATTACTTTTCAGTTTTAGGAAAAGGAGTGTAATTTAAGTACAGTACATTATTTTCATATTTTATATCAGTTTGCATCTCTTTCTATTGTGTCTGGTTAAATCAATTTTAACAAAAAGTTTTAAAAGATCTAGTGTTGTTTTAATACCACAAAATAATTATAACAATTCTGGAAAAAGTACCTCCTGAAGCTAAGACAGTAATCACATCAGAATATTATGTTTTGCAACTGAAATACCACTATACATCTCTGAAAAATAGTTCAAGAGTTCATACACCTGATCTGTTCTTGTGACCTGTAGATCTGCATGTAGAGCAAACTGGGTCCTTCAGGCCACACTGCCTGGATGTTAGCATACATACAAAGTGATCTGCAAGAAGCACATTAGATAGATATATGACATAACTGCATTTAATTGAATTCATATGCTTCTCTGCTATAAAATGCAAGTGTCAAAAAATGACTTATATACTAAATTACTTTTCTCTTAGCTACAATGATAAATTGGAATTTAATTTTTTCACCAAATAATCTTTCTCTTGCAGCCTAAAAGATGGCAAATTGGAAGGAAAATGCAAAAAAAAAAAAAAAAATCCGAAGTTAAAAGTTATTTGGATCACAGCAAGTAGTACAGTTGGAGAACATTAGAGTTTAAGCCTCATAAAATTGTAATGACTGAAATTTAACAGAATGTAGACACAACTTTGCATAAGTAAGAGTGGAGACTGATATAGCAAAAACAGTAGTGTTAAAATATACAGAATAGATTTACAAAAATGCTGAAATCATGCGAATTTCAATGGATTGTCCATTTAAGGACAAAGCCAAATGAACACAGCAACTGTAGAGATACAGAGAACAGAATGATAGCTGTTGAAGCAGGGGGTGGGAGGGAGCTGGGTGAAAAGAGTAAGCAAACAACAGCCACACAACAAAAACACCTCACAGACTACCAATAGGATGGTCACTACCAGGGGGAAATGGGGCGGGGAGAGGCAGGAGAGTGTAAATGGAGGTAAATGGTGATGGAAAGACATGACTCTGGATGGTGAACACACAATACAATATATAGATAGTGTAGTATAGAATTGTACCCCTTACCTATATAATTTTATTAAACAATATAACTCCAATAAATTCAATTAAAAAAAAATCTTGATCAATCATGGAAGAGGGTTTGCTAGCTACATTTATGTTACCTGATCCTTAATAGACTTACAATGTTTACATTTCTGTTTCAGCTGATATACACTGTTTACTGTTGTCTACTGTCCCCTGGCTGGTTTGGCTCAGTGGATTGAGCATCGGCCTGCGAGCTAAGTGTCGCTGGTTCGATCTTCCAGTCAGGGCACATCAGAGAAGGAAAACTCTGACTCCAAAAAACCTCCGCTGCCTTGCGGCATACCTCTTCAGGGGAAAGGCTAAGGGAGTAAACCCCGACAGAAAATCCGGAGCCGGAGTCCCTAAGGCGGTTTGACGTTGTAGTCAACACCGGCAACTCCTGCGGCGCACCTGAAGCCAAGCTGTATTGACTCCGTCTTTCCCTTGGATCCTTCAGCTGCGAAGAGAGGGGGGGGGGTCTGCTGCATGGGCAACAGCAGACCCTCCATATCACCCTGCCCAGGCTCTGTAGCTTCAGCTTCACTGGAGAGGACACTCCAGCGTCATCGCAAGATGTCGATTCAACACAGGAGGAGACAGATACCGTGTCACTCCCGAGTCGGACTGCACAGCCATTCTCGGCGGTGCAGATAGACTCTTAAGAAGCTACACCATCGTCTCTCGAGACGGACGGCTGCCGATACGATACTGTTGTCTACTTGTATGCCTCACTACTTCTTGTGAAGTTGGCTGGACAATAAAAAAAACATATAACACTTATACTACATATAAAAATCACTATGTCAGTGACAGGGAGGCACTTGCTAGACTAGTATTGCCACTGGCAATTTAGACTGGCACACAATGGCATGGCCTAATGTCCCTTCCAAAGGTGAAAAGGTTTGGGTAGAAATGGAGAAAAGGAAAAACAGTAGCTATGGGTAAAGGAATGACTTCATGGACTATGTAGTGAGGCTCAAAGCAAGAGATGATACTGTTTCTTAGCTCCATTATACCAGATGCCTGAAAAAGTGAAGCGATGTACTGCCAATGCCACTTCTGCTTTTGGAACCTGACAGGATCTAACAGAAGTCTGTAAACATGAGTTGCCTTGCCTTGGGAGATATCTTCACACAATATGATGATAGCCTGGGTAGTTATTAACAACTGAATGGGATTCTAGTAGCATGCCAGTATCTTTTAACTTTTATGATTATTTTGCTACTAGTAATTTGTGTTCAAAGACTGAGGGTGGATGTTGTAATTTTTATTTAAAAAAAAAACCCCAAATATGTATTTGGTCTTTATCCCTGTTCCAGGCATAGAGTCCCTAAAAGCCTGGTCAATTCCTAAGGGAAGAGAGCACTAGTAGCTTCTTTTGTTCTAATGAGGTGACTCTGGGTGGGCCCTTGGATGACTCCTAGATGGAAGTTTGTCACCAGAAAGACCAAGCTATGATTAGAGGCTTGGAGTTTTCAGCTCCATACTTAATTCTCCACAGAGAAGAGAGAAGATGAAAAGAGGACAATAATTGATTATGCTTATATGAGGGAGCCAACATAAAATCCCAATAACACAGGTTTTAGAGAACTCTCGGGCTGGTGAATACATCTATGTACCAGTAGTGTGATGCACTTCAACTCCACGGAGACCCTCCCAGACCCCACCCTATATATCTCTTCATTTGGCTATTCATCAGTACTCTTTACCATATCTTTCAAAAAACTGTTACATGTTAAGTGTTTCTCTGAGGAAGGGGTTTGGGGGACCCGAGATTTTTTGCCAATTGGTCAGAAGCACAGGTGACAACGTGGACCTTCACTTGACATCTGAAGGGGGATGGGAGCAGTTTTGTGGCCTGGTCCCTTAATTAGCTTGTGGGGATTTGACACTATCTCAAGTTAGATGGTGTCAGATTTTTTAGTTAAGTTGTAGGACACCCAGCTGATGTCACAGAGAATCGTTTGGTGGGAAAAACTGCTACACACTTGCGGTAGGGCCACTTTTGTACCTCACACAGTAAGTAAAGGCTTCAGAAGAGTAACAGCTATTGCAGGCGCTGCTTATGTGTACTTCTCTGTTCCCTTGTTGAAACCGTGGCTTCACATTGCCACTTTTGCTCCACCTAGTCAATGACTCATTCAGGTGTAATTTCTAGCTTGCTGGGTTTGACCAACTATTCAAATGATTATTTTTCATGCTGAACTGTTCATGCTAAGAGTTTGGGGTTAAAATTTAAATAAAAATCAAAATTCTTGGAGAAATATAGAAGAAAAAGTAATATCTTGCAATTTGGACAATTTTCAAACTTTATCAAAGAGCTAATTTTTTTTTTTAAATTAAGCAACTATTTTACAGAACACTCACACAAAGCACACATATATTCTTAAAAGATGTAACTGAGTTATTCTCATAAGAACTTAGGGTTGGGCAATGAGGAAAAAACTACTGCCACTTAACATGTTTCTTAAGTTGAAAAGGGAAAAAAATGGAAATATTAGAAGCATACAATCACATATTGAAGATAGATTGGACTTGAGGAAAAACATGGCTTGACATTCTCATGTGATTTATGTTTTGTTATTAAGTCTCATGGAACTTAAAAGTGGTGCTTGAAGTTATGTAGTGCAATGGTGACTCAGCCTAATAAAAAATGGAGCTCCAAGACAGCAGTTAACTAGTCTGAAATCAAACAAATATGAAATGTGGATTACCATCCATGTTTTTCATTATGAAATTTGTAAACTTAATCCTTGGTGGTACCTAGTCTCTTAATTTGCACTTGTAATTGGCCAACATAATTGTGGGTTGTAATTGTACCAAGTTGCAATTGACTAACTTAAAAACGGAAATATACTTAGAATTTCTTAGATCTGTGAAATGATTTACTTTGAAAAAAATATAAAACCGAAGAACAAATGACAAGAAATAAGCATGAATGATCAATATACAGTTTCTTAGAATGTTACATGTATAATGATGGGCAAGTTACAAAGAAGAGACCAACAATAATGATCAAATATAAGGAGATCTATACTGACAAATACATGGTGGTCAACATTTTTATTAAGCTATTATAAATCATTATGTTGTTTTTATACCTAGTAAGTATCACCTTGTACAGTAAGAAGATTTATGTGGATTTAATAAAATAAAATAAAATAAATTGGTTTTCATTCTAAAGGTTACTTGAAAAATATGGAAATTTGCATTTTTATACCACCTGAATATGGAAGGTGTGTAGTCATTAGATCTAGGTCCCATTTAATGACTCTGGTAACAGAGTCTTCCCTAAGGGAGTGAGGTTTAAATAGGGAAATGTCAATGCCCCATTTAGAGAACACTAGTTTTCTGGGAGATCTGATAGCAGTTTTAAATGCTCAGCATTGGGGGCACCTGCTGTGCATGTGTTTTCTCTCCAAAGGACAAAATCAATATTATATCAGAAAGAGAGAAAGACTATAAAAGAAAACCAGGAACTGTACAAACTGGGGAAATTAATTCTTGAATAATACATGTTGAGTCTATTTTTCAAAAAAGAATGTAAGCTATTATAATCACTAAGAAACTTGCATGGTATCTCCACATATGTTTATTGGCTACTCAGGCTGCATTCTTATAATTCTCTGCCACTGCAGCTATTACCTCTGATCAGAGAAACATAACCCAATAGGCAGTGGTTGCTCACTGCTTCCTTTATCCTCTGGCTACATATCTACCTGCTGAGATTGCTTCAGGTAGTAGAAGGCTGTCTAGAAAGACAATGAGAACTCAGGTCAATCTTTATGCTACATTGTTTTAATGCATAATACCCCAAACAATAAATGACTTTTTACTCTTACTTTCTAAGTTCCCCTGAAATAAAAGTAGATTTTGTTGAATGTCACTTCACTAACATTAGCCACTTCTAGATAGTTGTCACCACAGGAGGCCATCATATACTACTCCCTAAACTGCTATGTTGTGGTGTCTTTGTTTGAATTTCTGAGATTAGCTTCTTCTGTGACTATAAATGTCAAAACAGAAATTTTAAGAAAGAAAGGAAGAAAGCATTCTCAACAAAAATGGGTCAAGACAACATTGATATTCTCAAATGAATAATTAAGCTAATTTTCTCTATCATTCAAGCCCAAATCATAATTTGAAAAAAATAAATGTTCAATTTAAACAGCAGTTAAATTATTTAGCACTTGCACTGTACAAATAATGTACAACATGCTGTGGAGGATAAAAAGATTAAAGGTACAGTGTTTCCTGCCCCAACTCGAGAAATAGAACTCCAGGTTTGAAATTCAATTTTATGTTTAAGTCCATACTACTTAAGCTTTTATACTTCAATTTTTTCATTTGTAAAATGGAAAAAGGTATAGTATGTAAGTACTTAGCGGTGTTGTGAGGGTGATATGCCTAAAATAGTTCCTGGAAAAGTAAGCTATCAAAAAAAGTTAGGTATTTGTAAGTATAATTTTACTACCAGCGTGACGGATCAACATGAGCAAAAGTCCAGAAATAGGAAAATGCAATATATGCTGAGAAATTATAGATAGTTTGGTGAACAATTAATTGATAATGAGATTAATTAGAATATATTGTCAGTTCTAATGATAAAAGCCAGGTTAAAAACAAAATACAGAGAAGTTAGAATGTCATGCAAATGAGTTCAGATCTGTATGTGTTTTGGGAGGGGCGATGCATTATCAAAGGTTTAAATGAGAACTTAATTTATCTGAGTTTTGAAAAGCAACTCCAATGGAAATGTGAAGTCTGAATTGGAGAATAAAAACTGTATGATGGAGAAGAATTTAGAAACTATTGTCACAAATCAAATAAGAGATACCCATGAATCATCTAAAGTTATGGGGTTAAGAATGCAAAGAGAAGATAATGGAGACATTACAGGAGAAAAAATGAGTAAATATTTTGTCTCTGAGAGTTGAGTGGGAGAGTCAAACACTTATATTGTTTAGGTTATTTTCACTTATATTGTCCCCTACTAATTTGCAATTCCACTTTATCCAGAAATAGAGAGAGACAACTTTTTCATTTTTCAATACTAGGAAAAATACTTCAGAAAACTTACAACTTCTTCTTTGGACTTATAGGGATGGGCTGTATTCTGTTGGCTCATGGCTTCTTGAGGGCTATAAGTATATACAAACAATACTTCATCAAGTTATAGATACAGTATGGAACATTAAAGAGGATACGCAGGGACTTATGAGCCATAAGTGCTATTACAAATCCTCTATCAGTTCTAAAACCTTATGCAAAAGTTTATTTTATGACAGTTTCCTCCCTAACCAGTTGGAGATTTAGGACTCTCAAACCAATATTTTATATGAGAAACAGGTTTGCTTCATGCATAGCTATTTTACTGCATACCATTATTAATTTCTATTATCCTACATAAATAGAAGTATGATTGAAACAATTTATATGATCAATGAAACCTAAAACACAAGCAGGGAACAGCACTCCACTATTCACCTGACAACAATTCAAGCACATCAGGAGGTTTAATGCTACAAAGAATCAGTCATGGTCCACGAATGTCATTGTTTTTTTATGGCTACTGATAAAATCTTTGAAAAAAATTCCAACTTAAATTCTGCAGCACCTAACTGGAATTGTGTGATCTCAAATGAATAGAAGTCTAAAAATTCCCATAAATTAATAAGAAAAAGAGCAATACCCCAGTAAGGAAAAGAAAAGAGGGTCATAAACATATCAAAAGGCATTCAGCTGCACTTATAAAGACCCTGAAAATTCTAATCACAGCATGTTTTTCTCCTATCACATAGGCAAATAACAAGAAATTAATAAAATATTTTGTAGAGGAACAGAAACTCTCATACTCCACTTATGGAATGACATTTGATATAATGTACTATAGGGAAATTTAACAATATTTATCAAGTTTAAAATGAACATAACTCTCTGGGGTATTTATCCTTAAAAGTACACTTCAGACAGAGCACCAGACATTTAGTGCATATATGCCCCTCAACTGAGAGACTGTTAAATATCCCATGG
Organism: Furipterus horrens; assembly: GCF_987537825.1. Lineage (NCBI taxonomy): Eukaryota > Metazoa > Chordata > Mammalia > Chiroptera > Furipteridae > Furipterus > Furipterus horrens. The sequence goes on from NW_028327171.1 coordinate 87,771,855, forward strand.
CACCTCATTCAATAATATAATAAATAGACGTGGAACTGATATGACATAAATCATAAAGTATGCTAAGAGAAAAAGACAAGGTAGGGATTTCTGTGTATAGAAAGCATATGTTGGTATGAAAAATAAAGAATAATTTCATATGTGTTTGTATTTAAGTAGAATACTTCTGCATGGATTCAAAAAAACGTCAGTAGTTGAAAGTATTTTTCAGATGAAGAATTCAGTGTTGGGAGTGTTGGAGTAGGTGGTCTTAATATTCATGGTGTAGCTTATGTCCATTTGAATTCTGTATATGTGTGTCACTTATTCAAAACACGTGTTAAATTATAATGTTCATGAAAACATAAAGAAATCATAAATGCTGCCTTCTGGCTTTCTTGTAAATGTAGATGGCTAAAATAACAAATGTTTTTAATTGTTATGAGATTCTCAAGGGAGTCTCTCTCTCTCTCTCTCTCTCTCTCTCTCTCTCTCTCTCTCTCTCTCTCTCATCTCTCTGTGTCTCTCAAAAGATTTTTTTTAACTGCTTTCTGTTTTCTTCAATGCTGTAAATTTAGTTACCTATAACTCTTATTGTGTCTGCATATTTGGTTAAGCTTTTCTTTTCAAATTCTGAACCACAGCATAGAACCTACCATGCAGCAAGAAGATCTTCAATGAATATTTTAGAAGGCTGAATTATAAAAACAGAGACCTGTCTTAGTATGCTAAGGAAAAAACGCTGTATTATCACTAAGTTTCCTTAATGATGAAGAGTACAACATGGAGACTTAATTTGATCATATGTATAATATATTTTGAGATTTATGGGAGCAGAGAGTTTTGTAACATTAAATAATTATAATAGTATCTACATCTTTTTCAATCCTTGTATTTTCTTAGAATACTAGTAGTTGTACTGAGAAATGGGATCAGTAATGGGTAAACATCAATTTAGGAAAAACTGGCAGTATTACTTTAGATTTTGAAACACTAATAATTTTGTAAATAAAATTTCTATAATGTGAAATTCAAAATATGCTTTTACAGGTGTAAGTAAAATGCTCATGGATGAGAATAGCAATAAGTGACAATTTTGTGTGTTTGTTTAAAGGTATGTTCTTAAAAAGCCATCAAGTAATTTACTTTAAATGTATACTTTAAAAATAGAACGTTAACCAAATGGATTCACATCTTTTACTGTACTAAGGTAAAATCTTCTGAATTTCATTATGAAAGATTTTCTTTGGAGTATCTAAAAAAATTAGCTGCAGTTATTGAGGCTTATTCAAATACATCAGGGAAACATGTGCTGTCTTTCTAGCTTTTTAAAAATCATTCTTAATAAAATTTTGTTCCATAGAGTTCAGATGTTTATCTAACTTTGCAATGACACAATCACTGCTGTGTTTTGGATAATGATGTCTCTTCTCAGGATAGCCTAAGTCAATGCAGCCCAAATGCTTCCCAGAATGCTTGTTTGGTTGTTTTTTGTTTTGTTTTGTTTTGTATTTTTCTTGTTTGTTTATAATGTGTTTTTTAAGAAAACTTTTTTTTCCCTGGCTGGAGTGGCTCAGTGGATTGAGTGTCGGCCTGAGAACCAAGTGTCGCTGGTTTGATTCCCAGTCAGGGCACATGACTAGGTTGCATGTCAGGTCCCCAGTTGGAGGCGCGAGTGAGAGGAAACCACACAGTGATGTTTCTCTCCCTCTCTTTCTCCTTTCCCCTCTCTCTACAAATAAATAAATAAACAAACAAACTTTTTTTGTATCTGTAGACATATTTTTATTTTTCTGATGTGTGTTCTTCTTTAAGTCTTCCATCCCCAGAAAAACATCAGGTTTCACCCAAACTCTCACTTGTCAATATTAGTTCTTTAAAGCTAGAACCTAACATTTGCAATTTCTATAATTATGAAAACTACTGAGATTTAATCTCAGTGTGGTAAATACTCTTCAAGTCTCTTCCTGACAAAGATGAGAGGCTTTATGTTTGTTTTTAAGTAACATTCAGTATAGTATAGATTGTTTAACTAAGTCATCATAAATAAAATAATTCTATAAATGGGAACACATGGTAATTTAAAAAATATGTTTAAAGAAGAGTGATTATTGATGTTTGAAATATTTTCTGAGTCAAATTTATAAAAACAAAAACAGACCTGTGAGTGTGTGTATATATGATGATGCAGGGAAATGGCATCCTGGCTGGGACTCATCTCTGACTTTAGTCATTATTTAATCTTAATCCTTTTTGTTTTGTTTTGTTTCATTTTATACTCTTTTAGTGCTGATCAACCACTAATGAACTAATCCACCCTTCATTACATCTTATCGATGAAACCTGTAATTTATACTCTTCAAGAAGAAGACAGGAATGAAATGGTTTCAGCATTCAAAACACATAAGATAATTAAATGTCTGCTTGTGTGATTCTCTTATATTTACATCATTATGTAGCATTTATTACTAACACATTCAAGATCTGGATTCCAGTTTAAATTATTCTAAATATTAGACATTTGAGTTTTATAATTTAAGTTGTTTTTACAGAGAGCATATGCTTCTTAAAAGACTTTTTGTCGCCTAATGTTTTACAACATAGATGTTTAAATAATTTAAGTTCATCCTCAAAAATCTTAAAATAGTAATTCCTTATTCTTCCCTCCTATCTTTAAGCCATTGTTATCAGACACCTTACTTCCAAACATGCTATAAATATATAATACATACCTCCTATATTGATTTGTATTATCTTTCAAAAAAATTTTAAAAACTATAAGGGATTACATTTTATCTTTAATATTCCATTACCAATACTATGTGATTGTGCGTGTGCATCTACATTCTGACCCCTGAATTGTATTCCTGTGCCTGAAAAGCCTCTTCAACCTTTATTACATAATAGTTTTGCTGGCAATAAAATACCTCAATTTTGTTTGTCTGAAAGTTTTTTATTTCTATTTTATTTTTGAAGAATATTCTCACTGAGTACAGAATTCTAGGTTGGCAAGTTGATTTTGGGGTGTGTGTGTTTGTGTATGTGTGTGTATCCTTTTAATATATAAAGATGTCATGCCATTTTCTTCTTGCTTGCAGAGATTTTGATAAGAAATATTTTATAATTTTTAGCCTTGTTTCTCTGTAGGTAATAATTTTCCTTCCCCTCCCAACTCCACCCATGGCTGCCTTCAATATTTTCTTTTTGTTTTGGTTTTCAGCAATTTGAATATGATATAGATAGTTATACTTTTTAAAAATCTGTTTGATATCCTCTAATCGTTCGTATCAGTAATTTGGTGTTTTTAGTAGTTTTAGAAATGTCTTGGTCATTATTCCTCCAAATATTTATTTTGCCTTTCTTATTTTTTACATTCTGGGATTCTAATTATATGTATGTACATCATTTAATATTAATCCAAACACTTGGATTCACTATATTAAAAAAAATAACAACTTTTTATTCCTTTTTGCATTTCAATTTGGGTAATTTCCATTGACCTCTCTTTTAATCCATTGAATCTTTTTTCTGGCTGTATTGAGTCTACTAATGAGTCTATAAACAGAATTCTTCATTTGTGTCACCGTGTTTGATTTCTAAGATTACCGTTTTGATCTTTCTTATATTTTCCACCTTTTCTGAATTTACCTACATGACCTTGCATGTTGTCTACATCTTTTAACATATTAATCACAGTGATTTAAAATACTTAGGTTGATAGTTTCTACCTCTATGGCATAGGTAATTCTGGTTCTGATGATTTCTTTGTCTCATTAAGTCTCTCTCTTGCTCTTCTTTTCTCTTACAGTACATTTTACTAATATTTTTGATGAAAACTGAACCATGAAACAGTAGATAGTATGGTAAATATTCTTTATTCTTTTTCATTTTTGGAAATAAGCAATCTTTCTTTTTGGTATGCCTTCAGCATAAAGTTTTACAATATTAATCTAGTCATGAACTGAGCTGGGTTTGAAGTTTTTTACATCCGCATATGATTACCGTATTTGAAGTATTTGTTTCTATAGGCAGCAGATATTCAAAATCCTCTAGTAATATAGATTTTTTTCCCCTTACTTGGACTGGTCTTTTCGTCACCCTGTACCCCAAAAGAAGTCTTCCCCTTGTTTCTACACCAGCTGTATTCCTCTGTTATTTTCATTAAAGAATAGTTATTAGAAGGAGGTGGAGTAGGGGGTGCCTTCTTTGATGTTCTGCTTAAATTTCAGTCTTCAGCAGGAACCATAAGCCTAGGTTTCTTGAGTATGGCCTCCATTAGTGCCTATGCCCCTCCTTCAGGAATAGAGCTTCATTTTCCCTCACTCCAAAAACCCCCTGTGATAAATGTCTAACAGTTTCCTTAAGCTATGAAACAGATTGTCTTTAAAAGTCAGTTTAAGGCTTTTGTTACTTAAAGGAGCAAAAGAGATGGCTCCTGGGGTGTTTTAGTGCAGGGCCTGATTCCCCTTCCAGGCACAATGCATATCTCTTGGTGCCCCAGAATGCATATGAAATTACTCCTCATTTTTTCAGCAGTAAAAATAAGAGAGAGTTCTAAACAGATTTTAGCCATGGTTGACGTTTTCTCTACCCCAACCAGAAGCCTGGAGAAATATTTATGTAGATTCTCCCCAACATTCCTTGTGCTATTCTGATAATGTTTATGAAAAAAAGGCTAAAAACAAACAAACAAACAAACAAACAAAAAAAAAAACGGGGAATGCTCCTATAACTGTAATACTACAGATCTCACACTTAAGCCAATTTATACTGGCCTTTTAGCAATAGATTACACGTTGTTAGACTAGCTGTCCTATCAGCTTGTAGAGCATGCTGCAGAATCTGCCTCAGCTATGCAGTTGTTCTGGTGCTGTTTCTTCCTTAAGAAACCTGTTTCTCTTCAAATTTTGTGATAATAGTTTATCTTGTGATCTCAGTTCTCTGTTTCATGAAAATAGTTAATTTGTAGTCTGTTCAGATTTTATACTTGGAATGAAGATTGGAACAATATTCTTTCCAGCTCTTTATTTTTCTGAGGTGAAACTGTATTCATGATTTGAATTTTGTATTCCAGGAGAATTACACAGATAAAAATATTGGATCCAATTCATTTTATTTAGGGGAACATGAGATTGTCAATTAGTTTTCCACTCCTTGTTTGCTTATCTATAAAATGGTGCCAATGTTCCCTACAGTAAAGAAAGTTTAAAATACCCTATATTATAATAAATAAATAAATTATAGACATCACCTGGAAATCTCTACCTCTTGAGGTTTGGTTAAAATGACCCCGAATATCTAAATTCCTCATTTATGGAAGCAACTTTCTTAACTAGTTATATAAAAGCCAAGAAGTTTCTCATTTGCTTTATCCCTTCCTCTAAAATACATCATTCCAGGTGTGAAATTTATCCTCTTTTCAAAAATCTACTTAGCTCTGCTTACAATATGAAATAGTAACTTTCTAACAAACTGAACATTTGAAAATAGCAACAATAAACTTTGGACAGAGTTCAAAACACAACTCTATGTGTGCTCTGGAGACTGAACAAAAGCAAGTAGACTTCTATAGGAAGTCAAAACTTCAACAAGAAACCAGGACAAAATAACTTCCATGTCTTTGTTTTGATTTGTTTTATTCTGAGCTTTAGAGAAGCAAAGAAAGGGTGGCTAGAAATTGATAGTAAATCCCAATCTTTCAATAGATAGAGGAGCAAGGGAAAGTAGACTAATAACCTGCTGCTACTGGATAGTTAGGGAAAACATCAGTAAAGAAATTGCCAGAGAAGACAAGATCATTTTTCCTAGTAAAAGAAAACTTCCTTGATCTGATAAAAGGTATTTATACATAAATGGTACAAGTAAAATTCAACTGGAGTCTGAGGCATACAAATTTTAGGTAATCTGAGTCACTGCCCTGTACAACAGACTTGAAAGTATTCATTTTGAGTTCAAGTTAATTACCTACTAACACAAATCATAAACAATTCTGGATCAACATAAAAGAACCTAATAGAGAATATATCATTCATAAGGCCAGAATATAATCCAATACTACTCAACATACAAAAAGTCAAAGAAATGTGAGCCATTTTAAACTGAAAAGATAATAAAGGGATGCAAAACTTGAAACAACACTGCTGTTGAAACTGTCTGTCAAACCAGGGATTTGAAAAAGCTGTTTTATTATGAAGGTTTTATATTGTTATATGTATATTATATAGTGACAATAATTCATTTTTATAATAAAGAAAAATAATATATCTACAAGCAATAAAAATATAAACTGATCACATGGAAACTTCAGAAATAAAAAATATAACATCTAAATTTTGAAATAACTAGATGTTTTTAATATTGATTTTGCAACATGAAATAAGCAAGCAAAGTCAATGAGCTTTATAAACAAAAGAAAGAGAATGAAAAAAAGAAAGGAAAAGAGAAAGTAATAGTAGAGAAAACCCAATTTACCATTTTAACAAAAATGATTATATATTAGGGATAAAGTTAACAAGAAATGGTGAACCCCTTTATGAGAAAAAAAGACTTTTAAACATATAATGCCAACAAATTTGATAAATTAATTAAATGGACAACTACCTTGAAAGACATAAATCATAAATATCCACTCAAGAAAAATTAAACAGATAACCTGTACAATGCTATAATTACTAAATAAATTGAATTTATTATTTCAAGAATAAAACAAACAAACAAACAAGGAACCCCTCAATGCCAAAAATAGTCTTCCTGGGGAAGTCTACCCAAATTTCAAGAAAGAAATAATGCCAATATACAAAATATCTCAAAAGTTAGAAAAATATGGGATCACTCCCATTTCATTTTATGAACTCCACATTACCCACAAATAAAACTAAACACTTTATTTAAGAAAGTATAGAATAGCCCTATTTATTCTACATGAAAACAATCTTGTCAAAAATTTAGTCAATTTAATTCATAAGTATATTAAAGTAGAAACACAAGGTGATCGATTAGCATTTACTACAAGACTGAAGAGTTGTTGAACATTCAAAGTAATTCACTATGCTAACAAAATAAAGGTTAAAAATACATAGTCATTTCTCTAGATACAGAAAAATCATGTGACAAAATTCAACACTCCCTCCTATTTTATTTTTTAAAATACCAAGAAAACAAATAGAAGAAAACTTTCTTGGTTTCAAAAAGGGCATCTACAAAAGTCATACAGATAATATCATACTTAATGGTGAATCTTAATAACTTTTCCAAAAACTGATTTTAAAAAGACAAGGATAAGTGGCTAGATGCCCATTTTTACCATAATTTTAAATGATGCCCTATACATTTTGCCAATGTAGAATATCAACAACAAAAAAACTGAAGTCATGAAAATCAGAAAAGAAATAAAAATTTATTTTCAGTAGATATAATTGTTTACAAAAAAAATTAGCATACAAATACGAGAACTATTAAGTAATTTAATAACATTATTGGATACGAAGTAAATTTAAAAAGACAATAAGTTTTATATACTAGCAGAAAAATATTGGAAACTATACTTTAATCTCAAAAATATAACGATTATATAATTTTGACAACTTTTCAAGATCTATGCATTGGAAACTACACAATATTGCTGATAGTAAATTAAAAGACCAAAATAAAGCAAGAGATATACCATGTCAATGAATTAGAAAGCTCAATATTGAAAAGGCATTTTTCTAAATTGATTGATTAACTCAGTGCAAATCTTATTAAAATTCCAGTTGGTTCTTTTATAGAAATAAAATCTTAAGTGAACTAGAAGAATATTTAAGTCCAGATAGTGACAGACTATCCTTTTCTCCCATTGAATATTTCACAGGATTTTAACTTTTGCTGTAATTTAGAGTTTTGTTGTTGTGTTGTTGTTAACTGTTGGGACAATTGGATTTTAGCTTCTCAATTTTAATTTCTGGAATACTTTTGGTCTTTTTATTAGATCTTCTGTGACATATTCTTCTAAGTAACTCATTAAAAATAAACCCAGCCAGAATCTAGTCATTAATGTGGAAATTCTTTTTTAAATATTTTTAATTTTTTCAATTACACTCGACATAGCATGTTATATTAGTTTCAGATATACAACTTAGTGATTAAACACTTATACAACTTATGAAGTGATTACCCCAATAAGTCTAGTATCCACTTAAATCTCAAAAAAATTATTTTCTACTTATAATAACCAGTTATTTTTTATTTTTTAATTTTTTCAGTTCTTTTTATTGTTTTTCGATTACAGTTGTACCATTTTTCCCCCATTGCTCCCCACATTGTCCATGTCCATGAGTCAAACATACATGTTCTTTGACTAAACCCTTCCCTTACTTATCCCCCTTCTCTCTCTCCCCAATCCCCCCTGATAACTGTTGTTCTGTTCCTTGTTCAATTTAGTTCATTTGTTTGTGTTGTTCCTTAGTCTCCTGTATTCGGTGATATCATATGGTATTTTTCTTTCTTTACCTGGCTTATTTCACTAAGCATAATTCTCTCTAGTTCCATCCATGTTGTCGCAAATGGCAGGAGTTCCTTCTTGCTCTCTGCCGCATAGTATTCCATTGTGTAAATGTACCACTGTTTTTTGATCCACTCATTTACAGATGGGCATGTAGGCTGTTTCCAGCACTTAGCTATTGTAAACAGCGCTGCTATGAACATAGGAGTGCATAGGTTCTTTTGAATTAGGGTTTTAGGATTTTTCAGGTATAATCCTACCAGTAGAATCGCTGGTTCAAAAGGCAGTTCCATTTTTAGTTTTTTGAGGAAATTCCATACTGTTTTCCATAGTGGCTGCACCAGTCTGCATTCCCACCAACAGTGCAGTAGGGTTCCCATTTCTCCACATCCTCGCCAGCACTTGTTGTTTGTTGATGGCCATTCTGACAGGTATAAAGTGGTATCTCATTGTGGTTTTTATTTGAATCTTTCTGATGGTTAGTGATGTTGAGTATTTTTTCATGTGTCTATGGACCCTCTGTGTACCCTCCTTGGAGAAGTGTTTGTTCAAGTCTTTTGCTCATTTTTAAATTGGGCTGTCTGTCTTCTTGGTATTCAGATGTGTAAGTTCTTTATATATTTTGGAGATCAATCTCTTGCCTGAAGTATCATTGGCAAATATGTTTTCCCATATGTTTGGTTTCCCTTTTCATCTTGCTGATGTTTTCTTTTGGTGAGCAGGAACCTTTTAGTTTGATGTAGTCCCATTTGTTTATTTTTTCTTTATTTCCCTTGCTTTAGGAGATGTATCAGTGAAAATATTGCTATGTGGGATATCTGAAATTTCCCTGCCTATGTTTTTCTCTAGGATTTTTATGGTGTCACGGCTTACATTTAAGTCTTTGATCCATCTTGAGTTTATTCTGGTGTGTGGTGTAAGTTGGTGGTCTAGTTTCTTTTTTTTTTTTTTTTTTTTTTTGCATGTCCCTGTCCAGTTCTCCCAGCACCATTTGTTGTGGAGGCTCTTCTCACGCCATTTGATGTTCCTTCCCCCTTTGTCAAATATTAGTTGACCATATAGACCTGGGTTTATTTCTGGCCTCTATTCTGTTCCATTGATCTATATGTCTGTTCTTATGCCAGTACCAGACTGTTTTAATCACAGTGGCTTTGTAATATAGTTTGATGTCTGGTGTTTTGATTCTTCCTACTGTGTTCTTCTGTCTCAAGATTGCTTTGGCTATTCAGGGTCTTTTTTTGTTCCATATAAATTTTTGAAGTATTTTTTTCTAGGTCTGTGAAATGTGTCATTGGTATTTTAATCGAGATTGCATTGAATCTGTAAATTGCTTTGGGTAGTATGAATATTTTAATGATGTTGATTCTTTCCATCCATGAACATGGTATTTGCTTCCATTTATTTGTATCTTCCTTAATTTCTTCTTTCAGTGATACATAGTTTTCTGAGTACAGGTCTTTTATCTCTATGGTTAAGTTTATTCCTAGGTACTTTAATTTTCTGTTGCTATAGTAAACAGGATTTTTTTTTTTTTTAGTTTCTATCTCTGATATTTTATTGTTGGTGTACAGAAATGCTTTCTATTTCTGTATATTTATTTTGTACCCTGCTATTTTGCCAAATTTGCTTATTATGTCAAGTAGTTTTTTTGTGGAGTCTAAAGGGTTTTCTGTGTACACTATCATGCCATCTGCAAACAATGACAGTTTTACTTCCTCTTTTCCAATTTGGATACCTTTTATTTCTTTTTGTTGTCTGATTGCTGTGGCTAGAACTTCCAACACTATGTTGAATAGAAGTGAAGATAGTGGATATCCTTGTCTTGTTCCTCATCTCAGGAGGAATGCTTTCAGTTTTTGCCCATTGAATATGATGTTGGCTTCAGGTTTCTCGTATATAGCCTTATTTATGTTGAGGTATGCCCCCTCTATTCCCAGTTTGCTGAGTGTTTTCATCATAAATGGGTGTTGTATTTTATCAAATGTTTTTTCTGCATCTATGGATAATATCATGTGATTTTTGTCTTTCATTTTGTTTAGGTAGTATATTATGTTTTTGATTTGCAAATATTAAACCATCCTTGCATCCCTGGGATGAAACCCACTTGATCATGGGGTATGATCTTTTTAATGTGTTGCTGTATCTGGTTTGCCAATATTTTGTTGAGGATTTTAGCATCTATGTTCATCAGTGATATTGGCCTGAAGTTTTCTTTCTTTATTGTGTCTTGACCTGGTTTTGGAATTAGGGTAATACTGGCTTCATAGAAAGAGTTTGGGATTTTTCCCTCTTCTTGGATTTTTTGGAATAATTTGAGAAGGGTAGGAGTTAATTCTTCATGAAATGTTTTGTAAAATTCACCTGTGAAGCCATCCAGTCCAGGGCTTTTGTTTGCCGGGAGATTTTTGATTATTGTGTCAATTTCATTCTTTGTTATTGGTCTGTTCAGGCTGTCTGCTTCTTCTTGATTCAGTTTTGGAAGTTTATATGTTTCTAGAAATTTGTCCATTTTTTCTAGGTTGTCAAATTTCTTGCCATACCATTGTTTGTAGTAATTTCTTACAATCCTTTGCTTTTCTGTGATATCAGTCGTGATTTCTCCTCTTTCTTTTCTGATTTTGTTTATTTGAGTCCTCTCCTTTTTTGTCTTGATGAGCCTGGCTAAAGGCTTGTCAATATTATTTATTTTTTCAAAGAATCAGCTCCTACATTTGTTGATCTTTTGAATTGTTTGTTTAGTCTCTTTGTCATTTAATTCCTCTCTGATCTTGATGAATTCCTTCCTCCTACTCACCCTGGGCTTTGTTTGTTGTTGTTGTTTTAGTTCTTGTAGCTGTAGGGTTAGATTTTTTATTTGGGATTCTTCTATTTTTTTTTTTTAGGTAGGCCTGTAATGCTATGAACTTCCCTCTCAAAACTGCTTTTGCTGTATCCCGTAGGTTTTGGGCTGTTGAGTGTTCATTTTCATTAGTTTCCAGAAACTTCTTGATTTCTTCCTTGATGTCATTGTTATCCTATTCATTATTTAATATCATGTTATTCATTCTCCATGAGTTTGGATGTCTTTGATTTTTTTTTCCCTTGGTTGATTTTTAGTTTCAAGGCATTGTGGTCTGAAAAGACGCTTGATATAATTTCAAATTTCTTGAATTTGTTGAGGCTTGTTTTGTGTCCTATCATGTGGCCTATCTTTGAAAATGTCTCATATACATTAGAAAAGAATGTATATTTTGCTTCTTTGGGATGAAAAATTCTTTATATATCAGCTAAGTTTATTTGGTTTAGTGTGCTGTTCAATGCCTCAATATCCTTGTTGTTTCTTTGCTTCGAAGATCTGTCTATTGTTGATAATGGAGTGTTAAAGTCTCCAACTATTAGTGTGTTGCTGTTGATATCCTTTTTGTAGTCTTCTAGTATTTTCCTTATATATTTGGATGCTCCTATGTTGGGTGCAAATATGTTTACCAGGGTTACAGCTTCTTGATAGATTGTTCTCTTAAGTATTATGAAATGTCCTTTTTTTTTCTCTTTTTATGTCCCTTGTTGTGAAATCCATTTTGTCTGATATAAGTATTGCTACCCCAGCTTTTTTTTTCATGTCCATTTGCTTGGAATATTTTTTCCATCCCTTCACTTTCAGTCTGTGTAAATCTTTTGTTTTGAGGTATGTTTCTTGTAGGCAGCATATATGTGCGTCATGTTTTCATATCTATTCTTCTACCTTATGTCTTTCAATTGGAGTATTAAATTCATTTACATTTAAGGTTATTATTGACAGGTATTAATTCATTTTCCTTTGTACCTGAGTTCCTCTCCCTCTCTTTTTTTCTTCTTTTTCATAAAACATTCCTCTTAGCATCTCTTGCAATACTGGTCTGGTGGAGATATATTCTTTTAGTCTTCCTTTGTCTGAGAAACTCTTTATTTCACCTTTCATTTTGAATGAGAGCCTTGCTGGGTAGAGTAGTCCTGGTTGTAGGCCTTTGTTTCTCATTGCTTGAAATATTTTTGATCATTCCCTTCTGGCTTGCAGTGTTTATATTGCAAAATCAGATGATAGCCTTATCAGAGCTCCTTTGTATGTTATTTGCTGTTTTTCTCTTGCTGCTTTTAGGATTCTCACTTTGTCTTTAAATGTTGACATTTTAATTATGATGTGCCCTGGATTTGGCCTTTTTAGGTTCATCTTCATTGGGACCCTCTGGGCTTCCTGGACTTGTATGACTTTCTCTCATCAGGTTAGGAAAATTTTCTGTCATTACTTTCCTATCAGGTTTTCTATCCTTTGCTCCTTCTCTTCTCCTTCTTGTATCCCTATGATTGTAATGTTGTTAAGTCTCATGTTCTTCTTCAGTTCTCTTAAACCCTCTCATTCTTTTTTAATTTTTTTCATTTTGTTGTATTGTCTGCGAATTTTTTTCTACTTATCTTCTAATTCACTGATCTGATCCTCTGCTTCCTTTAGCCAGTTTTAATTGATTCTGCTGTGTTCTTCAGTTCAGAAGTTGTATTCTTTATTTCTTCTTGGTTCTTATCAATAGTTTCTATGTCCTTTTTTATGCTGGTGTAGTTCTCTGTAAGTGCCTTGTAGCTTCCCTGCAATTCTTTGTAGTTTCCTTGGAGTTCCTTGTAATTTCCCTGGAGTCTGTTGTAGTTTTCTTTGAGATTCTCAAGGACAAACTTCTTTATCATCATTCTTTTGAATTCCATGTCTGATAGTCAGCTTATGTCTATTCCATCTATCTCTCTTTCTGAGGATTCTTCTTTTCCTTTCATTTGGAGGTTGTTTCTGTGCCTTCCCATGGTGGATTCTTCTTGTTTGTTTTTGTCTGCTTTGATTTCCTGCCTTTGCGGTATGAGATTCTGTATAGGAGACCTGGGGGATTCAGTGGTATAGTCTCTTTGATCTCCTGAGCCTGATGCTCTTGGGATGCCCTTTATGCTGTTTGTTTATGCTGTCTGGTTGTATTTCAGTTACTCTTTGGTGGATCCTTCCCTCTGGCTAGTTGAGTGAGGGTCACTCTGACCACCTTGTCTTGAGTTCTTTTGTGGAAATGCTGTTAAAACATAAACAGACAACCCAGACAAGAAACCCACACCCTCAAAAATATCCCCCACCCTCAATCCCACTATTGACAACAAATGAGCCATTTTTAATATAAATGTAGAGAGGTTAAGACTAGTATACAATAGGAGAAACGGATAAGAGTTGTTTTAAATATAAGAAAGATGATTTTTTTGAGAGGGAAGGTGAAAGAATAATAATAGTGGCAAGTAGGGTCAAGGCTATGACAGAAAGTAAGTAATATTTACATTGTATATTAAAAAAGAGAGGGAAGAAAGCAGAATAAAGTGAGAAAGTGGAAGTCTATAGTATTAGGTTTAAATAGCAGTTATATGCTATATGTTTAGTGTGAAAGAGAGGTTAAACAAAACAGACAAAAAACAAACAAACAAAAATTGAAGAATGATAGAAGGGAGAGAAGGTAGGAAGCAGATTAAGGAAAGAGTTTAAAAAAAGAAAAAAGTAAAATAAAATAAAATAAAAAGGAAGAGAGAAAAGGGAAAGAAACAAAAGGGAGGAAAATAAAAGGGGGAGGAGAAAAAGAAAAAAAAAGAGTTTTTACTCAGTTCAACCTTTGTGCACAGTCTTCTTTTTCTGGATCCACACCTGGTCAAAATTCCATGAGTTTCAAATCTTTTCTGGCTGGCTGGCTGGCTATGAGGAGATCTGGCTGGTTTCTATGGCTGCTTTTCTCTCACTCATGGGCCTGCTGCAGCTTTGTGTGTGAGCCACACTGAGTTGGGTCTCTCCCCACTTGTCCTATGGCACCCTCCAGCAATCCTCAGGCTTCTCTAGCAACATTGTTCTGCTGGCAAGCCAGTGAGCATGTCCCTAGTCCCCGCCCAGTCTTGGGTCCTGTCTTCACTCCTCCTTCCAAGAGGTTTCTGTGCTCCAAGCCGCAGCACCAGACTGCATCCATCCCTGGCTGGCAGCATCTCACTGTTTACCTGTGTGCACTGCTTGCCTGCCTGAGGTCCCCACTGAGTCTGCATTTCTGCCGCAGCTCTCCTGTATGGGCCCCTCTCTCTGACTTAGTTTCGCTCCTTTTTGTTTAGTGGTGTCGTGATGCACATGCCCCGGGGCACAAGGTTGCCAGCCCAGATTTGCCAGCCCAGGGGTTCCCCACTTAGACTCGGTTCATACAGCTTCCCACAAACCATGCCAGTCACTGTCCTCCCACACCACACCTCCAGCTATTTCAAGGAAACCTTCCTATTGTCTCCCTCCTGGACTCTGCTGATCCCAGCGCCTATGGCATGCGGCAGTTTCCAGGCAGATCCTGGCCAATGAGCCAGTCTGCAGCTGCCCCTTTGGGGTGCAGTGCAGCAGCAGCACCAGGCTGGGGGCCCAGCAACTGAGTTGGGGGGCCCAGTGACTCCCCTTGAGATTGTGGGCGAGCCTTCTGCCTTTTTCTGATCAGTTCCCAAACTCCCTTCCCTCCTCACACTATCTGAAATCTGCACTCACTCATCTTTGTGTTTTTACTCCAAGCCTTTCTGTGATGGGAGCAAGCAGACAATATTGCTACCTACTCCACCGCCATCTTCAGATTCCTGACCAGTTATTTTTAAAGCAACTAATAGTTTAACATTTATATTTGCTCACCAAAAAAGCTAGAATACCAAACATATATCCAGAAAAACGTTGACAATAAAAAAATCATTTAATATATCTTGGGGACATGTTAAATTATATGTGTATAATTTTGGAGCACTAAAAAGAATCCAGTATAAAAAGATTGTCTAACACATGTTAAAGGAAAATATAACTGATATCATTTACAGCCTTATAAGTCTAGAGAAAAAAGATTGAGAGAAATGAAAGAAAAGCTGTTAATATTTTGAATTAATTTTGTCATTGAATTCAGTTATCCAGTAGATTTAAAACAGTGTTTTCATTTATGATGACAAAGTTCTTAGTGTGGCCTGTTTTTGATAACTGAACCTAAGTTCTTTTTATTCTTGCATCCCATTTACTCCTCTAGGAAAAAAAGTTTATTTTGTTAAACTGTTATTAATCTTTTGATTTTAAGTCTGCTTGACATAATTATAATTAAAGCAATTTATTCCTGTTTGAGGACTGCAAAAAGAAAGGAATGAAGAGGATGGTGAAGGGATTTGGACTATGGTAGAATATGAGAAGAGATGAGTATATAGATAAATAGCTGTGATTCCTTTTATAAAATACCTGAATAACTAGAGTGTTCCCAAATTATAATATTTAAGCCATTAAATGGAAGTTATCTATCAAAATTGCTGTGGAGTTAGTGTAATATGTACTTATTAATTTATAGCATTTTCTTTTTGATTTAATGTATCTAATTAAATCAAAAATATATCCACTCCCTTCTCAATTGACATTTTCTTAAACAGGTGTCAACCTGGTTCTGATTAAAGTGGTATATTGATTCTTTATAGTTTCCTAAAGACAATTTTACTTTTATATTTTGTAATTTTGTTTTACTCTATTTCTTTTACCAAGCATTTAAAACACATTTTTGTTGGAAATGAAAGTCAAATTATATTCTAATAAGACCTAAGATTCTTTCCACTGCCTTTCTTTTGCTAGAATAAGATTTTTTTTTAGCTCTGCACATTATATCCTTATGATTGTTGTTTAGAGTAAATGTAGTCACTATGAAATGTTTCAGATGGATAACTTTGCACAGTAAGATATCTCTTTATACAAAGTTACCATGTGTCACTTGTAAAATAATTTTCAATGTACATAATTTGCATAGGCCTCTGATTATAATTTAAAGAGATTGAAGGAAACAGTTTATGTGGTAGTAATAAGAATTCTCTTATGTGATGGGCTTAATTTTCAAAATGTTATTTATTTTTAGCAGAGCCTGGGTTTTCTAAGTACCAGTTTTTTAAATACTTTACCTAGTTAACCTAGCGTTATTGTATTGGCAACTGAGTTTTAAAGGGAGGTATCTTGTAATCAGTTACTTCCTTAATGTGGTGAAACTCATTTTATTTGATTAAAACTTATGAAAGAAGGAGGGATCACAAAGTTCATTATTATTATTACTATTACTATTAATATTCAGTATAATCTTTAATTTATTAAAATATAGTCTCTACCCTATTTTTTCTGACTTGATACAGTTTTATTTATAATTTCTATTTTCTTCATATAGCCAAATATAAACCAAAACCACTTTGTCTTCTTTTGCTTTATTTTCCCTTCTTTAAAATCAGTTTAATGTTTACCTTTGTAATTTATCCAGTTAAATGTTTTGTTTCTTTATTTTTTAAAATCTAGGATATATATGTATCTATCTATATAAATGTAGATAGATAGATAGATACATAGATAGATCAGAATTATGGTCGTTTTTTAAAAATAATTTCAGTTGCTATATTTAAGCACACATTTGAAATTATTAATTAAAAAGTAGAAAAATAAAATGATAATGCCTTACCCACATATAGCAACAACAACAAAAAAAATTATATCTTTTTTCCTACCTGGTAGAATATTAGAAATTCACTACGAAAACTGTACACAGTCTAAGATTGAGGCAATAAGATAATTTAACATAAAATTGAATTGCTTTATATAACCTTATGCTTATAACCTGTGCATTTATATATTAAAATTCTGATATTCACAAGGAATTGAATTCACATGCTTCAGAATTTTTCATGATAATACAAGAAAATGGAAAACTTCTGATTCCACTCTGGGTGGGGGCAGGGGGCAATTAAAACATTGAAAATTATTTTTTGTAACTTTTATATTTAGCTCAATCTAAGAGCTAACTACTACATTATATGACACAATATATAAAATAACATTTTTATGAATAGACAAAAAATAGTTTGAGAAAGTTCAGGAAAATTCCAAATCTGAGCATTTGTTGGACGTTTCTAGATGCATTATGCTTATGTATTTCCCAGAAATACCAGAATACTCACACAATTATGATATAGTACTGAGAAACTTGACCCTAAAATATATCCAACAAAATTTTAGTCCCACAATGAATGTATGTAATTATGGTGACTTAGCACAAGGCAAGCATTCCTTTTCTTAGTGATGGTTCCTCCACACCTATTTCTCCAGCATCAGAGGTTATAAAAGAAAGGATAGAGTTTCAGAAGTCAGACCTAGGGGCCATTAGAGCAGATCAAATATTGAAATAAATATTTCTATCAGAAATTGATGTATTGAAGAAATAGATATAAGTAACGTGATTAAATATTTGATCAGGTAGACTTAGTTTTAGTTTGTAAAACCACCACCATCAACTGTGTAAAGAAAATTGCCTTTTCCTTGCCTTTCTTTATTTCTTTCTTTTTTTTATTATATCAACAGAAGTTAAAGTCAATGTATAATTTTTACCTTTTATATTATAGAGGTTCAGTAAAATGATCTATACTGTGGAATTTTAAACTTCAGTTTGTCATTAAAAAACAAGAACAAAGATCTTAGAAGAAATTTGAATATGTGACTCTTCCTTTATGGGAAAGGAAAATAGAGGATAAACTAGTTATTTGTGATTAGTTTCAGCAAATCCTCTCTTCTCTTCAAAAAAATAAAAAATAAAAAAATAAAAGACCCAAAATGAGGTCATTGATATCTAAATTTGCAAATTAAATATTTATTCCTTTGGCCCTGTGCTGGTTGTTTGACTTTCATTTTCATTTAAGTGCAAATATCTTAAGGAGGAGGTTACTATTTTATTCACTCACTTATACTTTCCTGGAAATAATAAGTTTACAATCAATTTTGCTTCAACTGTAAGATGATTTCTTATAAAGAAAACATGATTGCCCTGACCAGATGCTCAGCTGGTTGGAGTATTGCCCCATACACCAAAAGGTTGCAGGTTCAATTTTTGGTTGGGTCACATACTTACATTGAGGGTTCAGCCCCTGATCAAGGCACATATGGGAGGCAACCGATCAATGTTTCTCTCTCACATCGATGTCTCTCTCTCTCTCTTTCCTTTCCTCTCTTTCTAAAATCAATATTAAAAAATATCCTCTGGTAAAGATTAGGAAAAAAAAGCATGATTCATCTTCTGGGTAGGAGGAAGATCAAAATAAAGAAACAATTTTCAAGGTACATAGTGTATGTAGGAGAATAAAAGTAACATTGGGAAAAGACTTCATAAAGACTTTTACTTATTTCATAGTTTTGCTGAAGATTTGACCTTGATCCTAGTTAGTAGAAAACACAGGTATAACACACACACAAAAAGTTCTGTATTATGTAATATGTTTAGTTATAATAATGAGAATTAGTAATAGCTAATACTAGAAACTATTTTTAATAATATCCTTGGTCACTAAACACTTTGAAATGATATGAAGAGTGAATAGAGATTGTAAAATTTCCTATTATCTCATTATTAACCAAAATACATTTGATCCCTTCCATCAACAAATGTGAAAAGACCTGAAGAAACAGGTTAATTTCCAAATCTGCATATGCATATTGAAATAAAACTTGTATTTCAGTGGTCTCTGAAGATTGGGGAGGGGAGTGTATGTGCTAAAATGTGGCGACCATTTGTATTATTTGAGTTTTAGCAAAGAACAATCTCAATGAATTGACTTATTTAAGGAGAATTTAATAAAGAGAGCTTTTTAAATTTTGTTTTTATATTTTTAAAATTTACAGACAGTAAAATTTACATATTTGTTGGACAGATATGTGAGTTTCTATACTTATATAGGCTTTTAACCATAGATAGGATACAGAACAATTCCAATACCCAAAAGAATTCTTTTGCATTGAGACCCTGTTCCCTTACCTATCCCTTGTACTCTGATGCTATATTTTTTTTTCAGAATATTAAAAAATGCATAAGTATGTAACTTTTTTATGCTGACCTCTTTAGCATAATGCAGTTGAAATTCCTTTTTGTTGCTGTGTGTATTAATAGTTTTTGTCTTTTTATTGCTGAATAGTGTTTCATTGTGTGGTTTTATCAAAGTCTATTTACCCAGTCACTGGTTGAAGAATATCTGGTTGTACTGGGTTGGCAAAAAAATTCATCTGTTTTTTTTCCCCATAAAACAAAAGACACATTTTTCATCTTCACCAATAACTTAGTTGATTTGGATATTTTGAGTATGTCGGCTATCTCCCACATTGCAGAACACTGATTATTCACAATTAATGTCATGATTTGATCGCTGTCAACTTTAACTGGTCTAGCTGACTGTGTAGCATCATCCAGTAAGAAATTTCCAGCATGAAACTTTGCAAACCACTTTGACACATTCATTCAGTCATGGCACCTTCTTCATATACTGTACAAATATTTTCTTGTATTTTAGTTGCATTTTACTTTTCTTGAAATAATTAAGCATAATAGGCCAAACATGTTTCATAGTTTCTTCCATTTTCAATATTAAAATAGCTGCACAAAATTCACCAATTTTGATAAGTTTTTTTTAATGCATGCTGATATGACAGCTGTCACAATACAGTCTAATAAAATTGTTTCAAATGAAGTTGGAAACAACTAAGCACTACTAGACATCTATTATGGAAACCAAACAAACTTTTTGGCCAACCCAATACAATATGTGGCAACAGTGAATACAGCTGCTAGAAGATTTCATTTGAAGGGATTTGTGAACATGTTTTTATTTCTCTAAGATAAATAGCTAGAAGTGGGATTGTTGGGTTAATTAATTTGTAAAATAGTGAATGTTCAACATAACAATAACCTAGTGATATTATCATATTATCATATTAATTAATGTCTGAAAACATTTTACAAAATTCATCAACCAATTCTATTCCTAACTAATGAAAAGATATGGCTGTCTGGAGTATGATGCATTTGCACATGTGTTTTTATTTTTGTTCCATGCATTCTCATGTATATCTGGTAGTTTAGATTTAAATGTGAAACAATATAAATTAAAGTACAAATTAAGTAATAATAAAAGAAAATATTAGATCTCATTTAATTATTCTTAAGATATTCTTTTAGAAACATTTATAAGAAAGACAACCAAAAGGAAAAAACGAAATTGGTGTCTTAGAATTTTTCTCTATCCTTCTTGGTTTCTTTTTTTTTTTTTAATTTTAGTTTTTTAATTTATTTTTTTTAATTGCAGTTTACATTCATTATTATTTTGTATTAGGTGTATAGCATAGTGGTCAAACAATGACATACTTTACAAAGTGTTTCCCCTCACGTTTCCAGTACCCAGCTTTATACCAATAGCCTGGCCAGAGCACTGGGAGCAGGTGAAGGTCGGAAGAATGGGAGGGGCCACTGAAGGAGATTGTGAAGCAGCACCAGAGGCAGTTGGGGGGTGTGTGGTGTCCAGGTAATACTCTGTCCCTGGTGCTGAGCATCCTGCTACTGGCCGCAGAACCTTTACCCCTAGGCACCGTAGTGGCAGGAGGAAGCATTGTGCTGAGCACACGCAAGGCTAGCAGGATAATTGGATATGGGAAAAGGCCCTCCTACCCTCTTCTGGAACCTGATGGGAGGGACCAAGGAAGGCCAGCATATGAAGGAGAGAGGTCAGAATAGTGGCAAAGGAAGGAAGGAATGTGTTCTTTTACCCACCTTGTGAACATACCACATTGACCTTCTGGCCCTAGAAGCCACGTGGCTGATGGTGGTTGCAGCCTCACATGTGGATTCCAGGAGGGAGACTGAGGATGGGAGAAAAGCTGAGCTGCCTGGATGACCACTCAGTGGCCACCTGCAGTTCCCAAAGGACCCTACTTTAAATGGAAGAAGGAACTCTGGATGCCGCCGTTGGTTTTTCTGTGACTGGGGTTGGCTGGGTTTCCCTCTGGGTTTCTCAGAGGTAATGGGCTTTGAGACAAGAGTCTGCCATTCTCCCAGATCATTCAGCGTTTGAATAAAAACCTCTCTCCTTTCTCACCAGCCTCTCCCTCTAGAATTTGCCTGTTGGTGATGATGGGCAGCCCAAACCCACTTTTTTTCAGTAACAAATTATCACTAAGTGTAGTTATTA
Organism: Furipterus horrens; assembly: GCF_987537825.1. Taxonomy (NCBI): domain Eukaryota; kingdom Metazoa; phylum Chordata; class Mammalia; order Chiroptera; family Furipteridae; genus Furipterus; species Furipterus horrens. The sequence goes on from NW_028327171.1 coordinate 87,793,348, forward strand.
CCATATTATTGACTGTATCTCTTATGCTGTACTTTACATACCCATGACTATTTTGCAACTATCAATGTAGATCTCAATCTGTTCACTTTTTCACCTAATCCCCCAACCACCCCACTGTCTGGCAACCATAAGTCTATCCTAGGTTATTTTGAATGGTCTAACTATTAAACTTATATGATACAGACTAACAAGAGAAAATAACCAAATTTGATTATATACCCACCAATGGGATCCCCACATACATGAGAGACTGAGTGATAGAAATGGGAAATGAGGTATATGTGACATCTTGAGCCAAGGATGAGGTAAGGTATCTGACACTTCAGAGAAAAGGGTAATTTGCAGGATCGTAAGAAGAGTTGATGTTTAGTAATTAGATGTTTGCCCTGTCATACAGATAGTCAGACATTTGCATCATTAACTCTTATTATTGGCAACAGCCCAATTATTTATGAGAGAGGTCAAGGTTTCTCTTGAGCCTGCAGGATCTTTATTGCCATCAGCTCAAAATAATCCACATGCCAAAGCAGTACATCTTGGTTGGGTGGGGGCAGCCACTGTTCTGAACCCTTTCAGGTGTTTTGAGTTAAATAATGAATAGCCAAGTGCTGGAAACAGCCTAAGTGCCCATCTGTAGATGAGTGGATTAAAAAACTGTGGTACATTTACACAATGGAATACTATGTAGCAGAGAGAAAGAAGGAACTTCTGCCATTTGCAACAACATGGATGGAACTAGAGAGAATTATGCTTAGCGAAATAAGTCAGGCAATGAAAGAAAAATACCATATGATATCACCTGATACAGGAAACTAACAAACAATACAAACAAATGAACAAAATTGAACAAGGAACAGAATAACAGTTATCAGGGGGGTAGGGAGAGAAGGGGGTAAGTAGGAGAAAGGTTTAGTAAAGAAAGTAGTATAAATAACCCATCAATATGGACAATGGGGTAGGGAGTGACTGTGGGAGAAGGGGTGGACTGGGGTAGGGGAGCAATGTGGGAAAAATGGGACAACTGTGATAGAAAAACAATAAAAAATTTGTAATACAAAAAAAGAAAACAGATTATTGACCTACATCTTTTTGAAGAAATAAATATTTTGCTTCTTAAGAATTTAAAGCTAAGATAATATTCCATTCAGTCAGCTGTATGACTGTAGGATCATACTCCATGATATCCTCTGAGTCAGCACCTAGCAATACAGTATTGCAGATACAAAACTCTCAAAAGGTTTTATAGTATTAAACAGAAAGAAAAGTCATGATGGAATTTTACTTAGAATCAGTGCATTCATTTGAGCCATTCACTTAACAAGTATTATTGATCATGCACTATGTGGTAGGAACATTATGAGGACTCCCGAGTTGGACTGCACAGCCATTCTCGGCGGTGCAGATAGACTCTTAAGAAGCTACACCATCATCTCCCGAGATGGATGGCTGCCGCCGCCGATATATATATCGGCCCTGGCTGGTTTAGCTCAGTGGATTGAGCGTCGGCCTGCGAGCTAAGTGTCGCTGGTTCGATCTTCCAGTCAGGGTACATCGGAGAAGGAAAACTCTGACTCCAAAAAACCTCCGCTGCCTTGCGGCATACCTCTTCAGGGGAAAGGCTAAGGGAGTAAACCCCGACAGAAAATCCGGAGCCGGAGTCCCTAAGGCGGTTTGACGTTGTAGTCAACACCGGCAACTCCTGCGGCGCACCTGAAGCCAAGCTGTATCGACTCCGTCTTTCCCTTGGACCCTTCAGCTGCGAAGAGAGGGGGGGTCTGCTGCATGGGCAACAGCGGACCCTCCATATTACCCTGCCCAGGCTCTGTAGCTTCAGCGTCATCGCAAGATGTCGATTCAACACGGGAGGAGACAGATACCGTGTCACTCCCGAGTCGGACTGCACAGCCATTCTCGGCGGTGCAGATAGACTCTTAAGAAGCTACACCATCGTCTCTCGAGACGGACGACTGCTGACGACGATATATAACCTCTTTAGAGTACTCAAAACCATTGGCACTTGTTGAATGAATTTAGTATGTTTTATAATAGTTCTACAAATCTTTTTAAATATAAAGTTCAATTTGTTAACAGGTAACTGCATATTAGAGATGCTTGGCGCTATGCTATATATTTTTCTTAATCTATATGTACTCATTTTTATTCTTATCATTCACTGTTTTGCTCTATATCTAAAAATCTGAACTCCTAAATGTTAAATTTCCTTCAATCCTCTACCAGGTAGACACTAGTTACTATTAGCTAGTGAGGGAAGCTAGTAGGATTTATTTATTTATGTATTTATTTATTGTTTTTGATTTTAAAATAATTATATTTTATAGTAATTTGCAAAGAAAGCACAGAGAGGCCCAGTATATGCCTCACCTAGTTTCCCCTGATGGCTATACCTTACATAATTCCAGTATAATATCAAAGACAAGCATTGATATTGGTAAAGTTCTATTTTATTTTTTCTCATTTATAGATTTGGTTAACAATCACCATGATCAAGATATGAAACAATTTCATTTCCCTCATCGTATTATTTTATAATCATTTCTTTCCCTGCCCCTTCTATATCCATAAACCATGGCAAACAGTAATGTTTATCATGTCTATCATTTTGTCATTTCAAGAATATCATTTAAATTGACTCATACAGTATGTCACCCTTTGGGATTTGTTTCCTTACTCAGCATGATGCCCTCCAGATCACCGGTAGAATCTCAGGGCAGCACACCAGTAAGCAGTGTTTGACTTCAGTGCCTGTGGAATTCCACCAGCAGTTGCAATGGTTGACTGCCAACTGCTGGGGCTGCAGGCAACAGTGGTTTTTAGCATCACTGAAGGCTAAAACAGAGAGTAGCTGCAGACCTAAGCAGCCTTTTGAGGTTCTGGCATTGGCAGTTGCCAGCAGATTCAAGGGCACATGTGCACCTGGTCTCCAGAAACTCATTCTATCTCTTCCTCTGGTGTTTTTAGACCTCTCGGATGAGAGAAGCTTCCTGGAATTATTGATCTCCAGTTACTTCACAATCTCCCTTTTGTTCTTTCCACCTTCTAACACCTTTGTAAACAGTTCCCAGCATTTAATATATTCTGTATAAATTAACTAGCGTGAATTCTGTTTTCAGGACTGGATCTGAATAGTGGCACTATCAAACAGCATTGATGTTAAGAAGGTAGCCATAGAATGTATTAGTAAACACATACTAATATTAATAATAAAGAGCTAAAATTTATTCAGAATTTGTGTTAGGCATTTTATATAATGGCTTCCTTTCAGATCACTTATACACAGAAGAGGTAATGAAAAGAAAGCTATGCTAGCTTTGAACAGTGCATTTTAAAGTTGTATCAAACCATTTTCAATGTGTATTTGATAAAGAAAAATTAAAGTCCATGTTCAGAATCGACTATCTTGAAGTCAGTCTATCTTATGTGACAACTCACTTGGAAGTCCAACGGTCATCCAACTGTCAATATGGTTAAGTTTTTGATGTTTAATGATGGAATCAGAATATGCTTCCAATGAAATTCTCTAGTGCTGTAACACTCAAGCTGTGAAATGCAGCCCTCTTAAGCATTTTAGATGCCAAGTCCTGTTCAATATTCCTTAACTTGGGAAAATACTTTTGGCAACCTATTTTATGTTTTCTAAAAGTTGTTGCACTCAAAATAGTTTGGTGTTGCCAACTGAGGCTTTGTGTAACTGGCAACTTTTAACTGTTTCCCATGTAGCTTAGAATGACAATGATGCCAGGACCTACTTTAATAATTGATTATTTACTTGAAAGAAGCTTTCTATTTTGTTTTGACTGGGGATATTAAGGGAAAAAAAAACTTTCTCTAAAAGAAAGAAAACTGCATTAAAAAGTCCCCTCATTTAATAAAAAACAAAGTTTTTATTCCTCAACTTCCTTTGAGAAGTTATTACTCTTCCCCTTAAACAATTAGTTACCTAAATCTTTTATTAATAACAGTGATTGAGATTAATTCCCCATGAATTTTTAAGTGACAACTTTAGTCCAAAGTAAATTCCTTCCAAATATGATTTGTACTTTATATTAATTATATTACATATTCTGTTATATTTTACTATTTTTATACCATTTTTTGAAATTTATCAATACCTAGTGATGTTGAGTATATATATTTGATATTCCTACCATGTACACAAACTCCTTAAGGACTATATCATGAATATATCAATATTTGTGTATCTAAGTTCTTACACTAATAAAATATTGAACTTATTCTATATCTGTGTTTTAAAATTCACAACTACTAATTTAGTAGTAAATTGCTAAAGCATTCCCCCTTAAAATTAAAAATGATGTCTCTTTGTTTATAGACTCCATCTGGTTTACATGCCTTTTTTGCCTTTTTTGCTAGTGATTGTTCTGGATGATATTTATTTAATAAATATTATCTCAGTTCTAATCCCTAAGAGAAAACGAAGCAATGTGACAGACAAGATCTTCACTCTTAAAGTACTTTCATTCAGGAAACATAAATAAGTAAAATATTAAATAAAATGAAAATGCCTCATAGTAATAATGCTATAGAGAGTAAGTTACAGAAATATAACATGAAAAAGAATGATTTTAAGTAAGTCAAGAAAGAAATTATCTTAGAAAACATAATGTTCAAGCTCACCTGAATTTTGTGAGGAATTTATTCAGATAATCCAGAAGAAGAAACATTTTAGTCCATGACTAGCATAAAGTCCTGGAGGTGGATATAAGGTTGACTTACTTGAAAATGGTCTAATTTCTTGTCTTTCTTTTTTTAAAAATTAGAGTAAGTAATTTAGATTTTATACCAAGGATAATAAACAGCAATGGTTTGGTTTGAATAAGGGAGCGATCATTTCATTTGAATTTATGATAATGAATCTGGGAGCTGTGGTAAAAATAATAAATTAGAGGTAGCAAAATATAAAGCATACCTTAATCCTGAGAGGCAATAATTGTTTAGTATGACATCAATGAATATAAACAGAAAAATATGTATTGGTGTGTTCTGTTGGCAAAATTAAAAATATTTGCTGACGAATTAGATGTGAAAGGCCAGTGATAGAAAAAGGTAGATGTGCCAACGTAAATTTTAAGTAAAGCTTCTGGGGGAGCTCTTCAACAGTGTTAAGAAACCATATTTCTGTCAAGGCTTACTACTTATAATCACCAACATCTTAAATAATTTAATCCTCTCAATAATAAAAAGTAACTACTCTTACTCTACTCTGAAGTCTTGAGTCCACTGAATATCTGCAAGATTAAGTCAATGTCCAGGCTTTCTTTAAGGCAAAATTAGTAATATAAAATAAAACTTTAGAATTCTTGTTTGAAATTGTGGTAAGAAACACCACAGAAACATAAGTTGGAGCTAGTGCCTTTTGATTGAAGGCCATTAAGATGGGAGGTGTGAACATGTGATCAGTTGTTTTTAACGTTGCTCATTACTATGCAAGTAATAACAGAGTAACAATATAATGATAATATTAACAATCCAAGGCTTAGTTGATAAATTAATCCCTGGTCTACTTCTGATTTAAATTAAAACTTTCCATATAATTGCATCATATGGTAGTGAATTGACGGATTTGTAGTGTAAAATGCAGGTCAGCAAAAATCTCCTTTAAGAAATATTTTTACCAAATAAGTTATATGGGTTTCTCATACATAAAACTTTAATTTCATGAAAAATGACCAGAAAAAAATGTATTCTTTACTTTCATATGATTCAATTATATGAACATTTTAAATTTAAATCAGAAATAGATCAGGGATTAATTTAACAAGTAAATCTTGGAGTGTTGATATTATTATATTATTACTCTGTTTATTATTACTTATTAAGTACCTACCTACTACTAGTTACTTTCCATAAGTTATTTCATTTAATTATCAAAAATGTATTACTTAATAGAAAATATATAGACTTCTCTAATGATAATGCTGTGGAGACAGTTCAAGTAATGTGGTTAAGTTGGCATGTTATAAACAGCCTATCTGTAATGTGACTCAACTACATTTAACTCTAATTTATAATAAATATGTCTTAAATACACATTGTTTTTACAGCAGTATACTATGTCCTGGGAAAAAAGTTATAGTGCTTAGAGTAATATATGTTGTTTCAAGTTATGTCTATAATACATTTTAATCTGTGTGGGTCTAATTTATGTTCTTCATACAAATATACTCATCCATATTGAATAACACTTATGGAGTTATTTCTAGTGCCTCACGTTTGTGTAATACAGAAAACCTAGAAATTTTGCCATGTATGGTTATAAAGCAACAAAACTTAGCTTCTCATATAAACACTATTAAATTATTTATTGAGAGAGTATTTTGAAAAATGCACATATTCTAAGTGTGTCATTCAACATGTTTTTACCAAGTGAACATACCCATGTGACCACCTTCTAGTTTAATTAATAGGATAATGTTAACAAAGTAGAAGCCTTACTGCCTCTCTCCCCTCCTTCCAATATTTATACCCTCTGTTCTTACCAAAGCTACCTAGCTTATTTACTTGTAACACCGGAGATTAGTTTTATCTATATTGGATTTTTAGGTAAATGTAATCATTGAGCATACATTCTTTTGTGGTGGCTTCTTTCATACAACATATGTTTATGAGAATCATCCATGTAATGTACATTCATTTATTTCATTCTCATATAGCATTGTATTTTTCATATGCAGAAATTCATGTTTACAGTCTGTCTTGTTAAATATTTGGGTTGTGTCCAGTTTGAGATTACTATAAATTTTTCATATGGCAACCCAATTGACACAACAAAACTTACCTGAAAAGTTCATTCTTCATTGATATTTTGTGTCATCTTTACATGAATGAAGTGTTCATTTGAGGTGGTCTAGACTCATTTGTTCTATTAGTTTACCTTCTTTTAAACTTGCAGGTATACTACAGTGTCATAATAACTTTATAGTAAGTAAATATTCAGTAGAATAATTCCTCCTACATTCTCTCCTTTCCTTCAATAGTCATACTATTTGGGGTTTTTGACTTCCTAATAATTTATATATTTTCACCAATTTTAACAAAAGATATGCATAAATTTGTTTGTGATGGTCTTGATTTCATAGATCAATTTATAAGGAATTGACATCTTTCCAATATTATCTTTTGATTCATGAATGTGGTATATTCCCTTATGTGTTTAGTTCTTTTAAAATATTCACTTAATATTTTAAATTTTTCAATAAAAGTCTTTATTTCTTACCCTTATTTAAATATTGCTTGGTATTTGATACTGGTGATGCTGTTTCAAATGTGTGTGTGTATGCATTCACACATGCATATATTAAGTCCTGTTTTTGATCTAGAAATGCAATAGATATTTTATTGCATGTGCATCCTGCAATATTGCTAAAGTTATTTATTAGACTTAAAAACTACTTATAAGTCATTTAGATTATTTAAATACAAAATAATGTAAACCATTCTGGCATTTTCCTTTTAATCCTATTCTTTTTATTATTATTTTTCTTTATTATTGAGCTGGCTAGGACCTCTAATACAATATCAAATAGAAAGAATGATAATAGGCTTCCATGTCTCATTCCTAATCTTAGCAGTGATGCTTTCAAAAATTTCCTCATACAATGTAATTTTTATAAGATTTTGCAGATACTCTTTATCAAATACAATCTAATATTCCTTAAATAAGTCATATTTTTGTGTGTGTGTGTGTGTGATGTAGTGTGCATTTTTTTTTCTCTCCAATTGAGTTACTCTGCTGTTTAAGTTTGGCATCTATGTTCATGAAAGTAAAATACCTAGAATTTTTAAACAATATCCTCAGATTTTTATATCAAAGGTATGCTGGCTTCACAAAAAGAATTACAAAGTCTTTTTCTTTTTTCCTCTTCTCTGAAAGAGATTGTTCTAGGATGAAAATTATTTATTGCTTTTGTTTTAAAACACACTTAGTGTAGCATCTTAGCCTGGATTCATTAGTGTGGGTGTTTTACAGTAAAGATTCTATTTCTTTAATATGTAATAAAACTAATTAGAATATTCCTTTATTGACATGCTATTTGTACTAAATTGTATTTTGATTCCTTTAGATTTTTTCCTATTTACTTTTTAAAATAATTATTGGTTTCAGCTGTTCACAATACTACTTTGGATTTTTTAAATGTTTGTAGTAGCTGTAGTCATACTCTTCATTTTATACATACAGGATGAGGTAAAAGTAAGTTTACAGCTGTTTGTATGGATTATTTAGAAAAAGTTGTGCATTTCCAAACATATAGTTGTTTTCAAGTTATATTTTGTTATGATATTCTAGCTTACATCCATTATTCTCTAGTCAAAATGATCTGAATGATTAAAATCTTTATGTCAAGACTTGACTAGTGGCATGGCATATCATGAAGTTTTGTTAATGTTGCACATGTACTTGAAAAAGTATGCTTTCTGCAATTGAAATCAGTATTCTATTGATAAAAATTATATCAAGTTTAGTAATCAAGTCCAAATCTCTTATATTCATACTCATTTTTGGTCTGATTATTTTATCAAGAACTGAGAAAAGTATGTTAAAAACCTCCCACTATACATGTGGGTTTTTATATTTATCTGTTTGTTCTGTCATATTTTACTTGATCTGATTTAACATTTTGATGTGATGGCTGTAGATTAAATATTGTTATATTGTCTTGATTAATTAAACATTTTATTTTCATAAAAGTTTCCTCTATCTTTTCCCTTAAATTTAACTGTGTTTGAATATCTAACTGTATAGTTATCTGTTCTATGATACACTTGGATTTAATTTTTGTAAAAGGAATAATATTTGTGCCTAGATTATTATTATTTTTTTGTTTGCATATGAATGTCTAGTTGTTCCAGCAACAATTGTTGAAAAACTATATTTCAAACATATTGCCATTTCTCCTTTGTCCAAGATTAGTTGAATATTTGGGAGTCTCTTTCTTGGCTCTCTGCTCTGTCCCATAGATCTATTTGTCTATTCTTTCACCAGTATTACACTATTTCAATTGATGTAGCTTCACAGTGAGTCTTGAATTCAGATAGTGTCAGTCATCAAACTATCTTCTTCTTCTTCCACATTGAGTTAGTTATTCTGGGATTTTTGCCTCTCTATATAAACTTTAGAATCAGTTTGTTGATTTCCATAAAATAACTTGATGGGATTTTTACTAGGATTGCATTAATTCTGTAGAGCAATTGGGAAGAACTGACATCTTAATAATATTAAGCCTTACTGGCCATGACCATGAAATAAATATCTATTTCGTTCTTTGATTTTATTCATCAGTTTTGTAGTTTATCTCATGTAGATTTTGTAGATATTCTGTTGGATTTATATTGTGTTTTATTTTTTTGGCTGTTAATGTAAATGTTATTTGGTTTTTAATTTCTAAATCGACTTGTTCATTGTCAGTATGTAGTATGGCTTTAATTTTAGGGTAATGGTGGCTTGAAAGAATGAATTAGGAAGTGTTCCCTCTGCTTGTATTATCAGGAAGAGATTGTGGAAAAATTGTTAACATTTTCTTTCACAACTTGGTAAAATTCACTTATGAAATAATTTGGATGCAGTGTTCACTTTTGTTGGAAAAATATTTACTTTTAGCATTTTTTAAATATGTAAAAAAACTATTCAGATTATCTATATCACCTTTATGTGAGTTTTGCATGATTGTGCTTTCAAAGACTTGGTCTGAACCAAAAGTATCACTTTGGTGCATTTTCTTTTGATTCTTGTGTATGTGTGTGTGTGTGTCTGTTTCCATTTTCCTGAAAACACATTTCTGCTTACATTATTGAATTTTCTATGTTGTCAGCTTATTTCATTAGAGCCCTTTACACAATAATCATAGTTATTTTAACTTCCTTGTCTAATGGTCCCAACATCCGTATCATATCTTCATGTGGTTTTGAGACTTGCTATATCTATTCAAACTTTTGTCTTGCATTTTTGCAGGTTTTAAAATTTCCTTTTGAAGGCAAACATGATGTATCAGTTAAAAGAAACATAAAAATTGGTCTTTTTGTAATATTTTATGTTAATCTGGCTAACAGTTGAACTATATTTAGTGTCTGCTATTACTGTAGGTGAAAGAGCCTTCAAATTCCTCCAGTTTGTTTTTGCTGTTGACTTTGGGCTCTCCTAAGCACTCATCCTCAGAGGAAATCTGCCTTTTTTAGCTATTTCACATATAATCTATCATTGTTATACTGGAATCCTGTTGGTGCAATTTAAGGTGTAAGTGGAAGTGTTCTATAATTGTATGTTTGAATATCAGGGTTTTAGTGAGCCTGTATCTTTGAGCTTTGAGTATTTTATAGCTTTTGTTTTTGTTTTTGTTTTCCCCACTTACATGTGACAGGAAGGCTAGAATAGGCTAGAGTACCAGAAATTTTCCTTTTTTTTTCTAGTAGAATACAACTCTGTTACAGCCTTTTACCCAAGAGAACAGATTTTTGCTCTGGGTGTATTTCACAATGGTTATTCTCGCTCTCCTTCCAGAGAGAAAAATGAATCTTTCTTAGCTCTTCATCTTGAGATCCTAATAGGATTCCTGGCATTAAAACTTATGACCAAGTGTAAGATCCTTAAAGAAGTGGTCTCCCATAGTTTTTCACTCTCAAGGTAGTCCACACTCAGCCTCCACCAAGTCATCAAAATTGCCAACGATGTGTTTCTACCAGTTCATGGCTCCAGCTACCTCTGCAACAGGAGGTAAATCTTATTTGTGACAATCTTGATTTTCTTGCCTCCTCAGAACTGTAATCTCACGTTTCTTTGATGTCCAGGAAGTCATCGCTTTGTTTCAATTTGTTTGTTTAAATTTTATAAGAATGGAAGTGATGGCTTCTAAACTCTTTACATGTTGGAGCTGAAATTAGAAGTCCATGATGATGTTTTAATTAATTATTTCTCTTGATTTTAGAATTCAAATTCGTGTTTAATATTCTTATAAATGCATTTAAGAGAAGTTGACATTTTAGAAACATAAAAAAAGTAAATTATAGTTCTTACATCTCTCTTTCCGTGAAAACAGCATGGAGTTTTATACAAAAGCAAGTTTAAAAAAATGCCTTATTCATAATTTCACACAAAAAATTTAAAATAAATAAATAAATAAATAAATAAATAAAATGAGGCATGGATAGAAAAAGAAAAGACAGAATAAGTGACTATGACTAGACTTATTTTGTTTTTCAATAATGCATTCTGTGACTTCGAAAGCATCTATTTTTAAAAGTACCAGCAAGGGCAATCTAACCTTTGAATCCCAAGGCCCTGGTTAAGTGGATCTTGTCACAGGACAATAATTCAAGGAGTTTATGGTGATAAATGGGAAAATAATAGATTTATGTTTTTTTATTTAACTTTAATTAAATTTTAACATTTCCCTCAAGTATAAATGTAGGTAAAAATTAACAGTAATAAAAGTAGTAGCTGTGACTTTAGAAATAAATACAAAAATCACAGATATTATTTTACTCACAGTCATTGCAATTTTTTTAAAACATTGCTATATTAACCAGTACTCTGAAATTATAACAGTTCTTAGACCTTTAAAACAAAGATTTTAACTTCTATGGCTGAACATCTTTTCAAAAGGAAGGGCTTCTTAGGCCTTTGCTAGCAAAATAGAAGACTGGTCCTGAGGAATGGGGCCTAAACTACCAGCTGTATGGCCAGGTAAGAAGGACAACATGCCTGTCATCCTGTAGTTTTGTAAGTGATTTTTATACATCAAGTGGTGTGGAGAAACATGTGAGCAGTACTGAAAGGATTTACATTAGCTGTAGACAAAGAGGATGGAAGGTGAAGCAGAACTAGTTCTGGGATAGGTGCAGCAGAGTACCCGAGGAAGGAATGTTGCGCCTTGTGTATTAGCTATGGGCAGTGGACTGAAAAATTCATGTGTAAATAAGAAGTGGAGGCTCTTGAGTTCTATGGCTTCTGGCTATTCTTTTTTTTTTTAATAATTGGAAAACTAACCACCTGGATATTAATTCTAGAGTCCGACAGATACCGAGATGTGAGCAGTATTAACTAGACTGCATAAAGGTCTTTGGCACAAATTAAGGAAATTCACACACTGACAGAAAAGCAAACAACCCTGCCACACATACACACACACGAGTGACAGGGCATTTTACACACGGGTATAGTGATACCTTTGGCTAACGAAGATTTTTTTCGCTGTTTTCGGAATCGGCTAACGAATGTTTAGTGGATGCGCGTGCTAACATAAAGCAGCAAATGTGAACGGTCGGGCTATTCCAGGAGCTTATCTTTTCCGTCTGTATGTGTGTGACAAAGAAATGAGCTGACCACATCACATGGAGGAGACCCACCAACCCGCCTGGGTTGTTTACGTTGGAGACAGTGAGAAGTGAGACGCCTGATAACTGAGCTGCTTCGGATTTGATGACGATGTACTGTAATAGTGCAAAGATCGTCAGTTTTTCATTCTACTTTCCATTCTCCGTCATCATTTTGGGTAGTTGTTCATCTCAACCTTTGGTGAGTTTTTGCTCTTTTATAGTTTGCTTTTTACTATTTTATAAAACTTATCTTTAAAGAGTGGGCAGCATCCAGAGTGAATTAAACGATTTTCTATAGACACCTACAGTAAATCATGTTTTGGCTAACGAAGATTTCGACTAACGAATGTTAGTCGAACAAATTATCTTCCTTAGCTGAGGTATCACTGTACTGTGATTAGCTCCAAAGTTTCTAGTCTTGATAAAAAATTTAAAACTATTATTACTAGGGATATTTATTCCAATAAAAGTCACAGGTATTTGTCATTTGTTAAGTAACATTAAAGAAAAAACACAAATCAGTGACACCTTCCATCATAAGAGACTGACTCAAGTTCTGTTGCATCAACACACCACAAGCCATTTCTTCTGAAGATATGAAGATATCATGACAACTCCAAAAGTGCTATATCTAGGAAAAAAATCCAGGTCCTTCCTATTCTTGAATCCTCCAACTTCGTTGGATATTTGGAATTGTAAAGAACCCCTCTAACTCTAGCTCAGAGATAAGGGATGAGAAGAACATAGAACATTTTCTCTGAAAGCCCCAGAATATATGTTTTCCTCACTTCACTATGACTCTCAGTCTATCCCCCAAAACAGACATATTCATCACCTGTTTGGTGATATTTGCTAGTTACTTTGATTCCAGTCAGTTCAAGACTTCAAAAGAATCAAATTAGGAGAACCCCACCTTTCCCACTCCCCCTGCACTCGCTTTCTGTGTTTGTCATACTTTCTGAAACAAAAAAATACTGAATGTTTAGCTCATTGAATATGGATAAAAGGTCATTTGTAACAATATTTTAAAGTAATTCTATTGATTAATAGTTTAAAATAGTATTATGTTTTAGGCACTCCTTTTTTTTTCCTGATTATAGTTATATGCTTTTTAATAATCTTGTAAGTTTTATTAACCATGCTACCTTATTTTCTCTATCTTCAGCTATTTTAACCTCTGGGAACTTCCTGATCATATAAAGACTCCACCTCCCAGGGCAAGACAATTGCTAGAGAAATAGTAAAGGGCTCACCTGCAAGTGTGCCTTTCATATGCCAACCACCCTGCTTCGTTCTCTTTATTTAATTCTTATACTTTAGGCTAGAAAATTGGTGATAGCCATGTCTCAAAGCCTGTCAAAATTGTTCAAACATGCCATTCCTAAGCCTGTTTACCCTGTGTTGCCTTCCTAAGGAAACCCAAGTAAAGGTTCCTCTTGCCCAATGTTTCCCTCACTGCTCTGCCTCCTGATCAATGTCTGTGCTTCCCGCATGGCCTTGTGGGATGTGTAGTGTGGCCCCTGCTCTAGGGTACTGTGAATAACAAAGCGTCCTTTCAAAGACCTACATTTTAAGATTTAAGTAAGGTTAAACATGTATCTATCAAAGCATCATATAATTTTATTAAGATAAACTAACAAAAATTCAAATGCTTTGTAAAAATATGTATCTTAAGATGTTTGATGTCAAGTGACTTTAAACACTGAAAAAGTTAAACAATTTACACTTTCCTATATTTTTTGAGGGTATTTATTTCCTCACATCTCCGACAGTATCTTGTAAAATAATTCATTATAAAATTTGCTAATATCGTATAAGATCCAACATTTTTTTCATATCAATGTGCATTTTTATTACTAATAGTACTGCAGATTCATATTTATCATGTATTTACTTGCATTTAAAATTTATCTGTAAATTGTATATTTTTAGGAATTTTTTTTACTACTTAAGATATTTTATTGATAATGTGTATTAAACAATATTATAATAAGTAGACAAATTTTTTCAGAAGTGCTCTTTTCTTTCAATAATAGTTATGGGGTTTATTGCAGTAAATGTTATTAATTTTATATTCACAAAATTATTAATTACTTCTTTTTTTCTACAATGGTGCTGTGAGTATAAAGGCTTTCAATATTGAAAACTTATGTGAGATGCTCTCTAATTTTCTATAATATTTTGATTTTTTTCATGCAAATATTTAGTCCACTAAGAATTAGTATTCTTGGGTGTTGTGCTATGTGAACCAAAATTTTTGCATCCAAAGCATAATAACTTAACTATTGTACAATAAGAAAACTAATAATACCAAATGATACCAAAGCACATGATTCTTACCCCATTTCTTTGTTTGCCTGTGGCAATGACTCTTAGCTGGTCTTAAACATTTTTCTCCTTCTGAGCACATATGAAGATGATTTTCTGAGTTTACTGGATGTTAGGCTAGATTGTGATTGGGAAAAAGTCAGTCACATATAAGGCAGAGAATGTCCCTTCTAGGCCTGGCTTATAAATATCTGCCAATGTAACCCTTAAGGATTTTCTCCATCTAGTGGCTGAAGGTAGAAAATAATAAGGAATCCCACATGAAAGGGTACCTGGAAAGATCTTACTAATTTAGCATAATGTTTTTCTCTGAACTTCTAAACATTACTTAAATCCTACTTTCTTCATAGTTGACAATTATAATTTATCTGGGATATGGCTCAATGTTTTCTACATAATTTCAATAATTTTGTCTGGTACATGGTGGCCTCTTTGTTATTTCAAATAAAAGCCTTCCCTCAGTTTGACATTTTTTCCTTATTTTTGGCACATTCTTATGTTTGGTTAATTGTATTACTTTGTTCAGACATAACAATTAGTCAAAAACACTGCTCTTTAGAACTTGTTCTTCATGGGCTTTGAGGTCAGGTTGACCTGCTTTTAAATCACTCATTTAACTACATCACCTTGGACAAATCACTTTATGTCTCTCAACATCAGTGTCCTAATCTACAATCTTCATTTCATGGAGCTGTGGTGAAAGAAATTTAAAGTTAAAATTACTTTAAATTTGTATGTTTATTATACTACCTACTATATTTTAATCAGTTCATAAATGGTGTTTGATAATTTTAGGTTTCCTATATACCCCAAGCTCTTACCTCCTTTAGAATATTGTCCTATATTATCTTTATACCCTTTTGTTAGTGTGGATAATGTTAATTCATTTTTATGGTTCATATATATGCTGACTTTACTGAGGAAATTTTACTAGCTATCCCATCTAATGGGCTACCTCCTGTTGATTTCTGACTTAGTCTTTTAGTTTGATAACACATTATTATTATTATTATGTTAAGAATGAAGTCGTTATGAGAAGAGGAATATTTTTTTCTTTCTTTCCTTCCTCTTTTCTTTTTTCCTTTCCTTCCTCACTTCCTCCTTCCTTTCTTCTTTCTGTCCTTCCTTCTTTCTTTATTTCTCCCCTTTTCTCCTACCATTATTCTTTCTTTCTTTTTTTTTTTTTTAATATCTATATCCCCATTAGGTAATGCAATGCCAGAAATATACTAGCTATTCAATAAATATGTGTACTGTTTTATCATTATACTTTCGTATTTATTTCCAAGTTTTCTTATATGTGTCTTTTACATTTCTTTTTCATTTTGCTGAACTCTAGATTTACTTATTATCTATTTTTAAAGATTTCACTCCTAATAGTCTAATATTTTTTTCCTAATTGACAATCTCTCTCAGTCGCTGACCTTCATATCTTTTCTTTCATCCCTTTCATTTTGTTAAGAGGAAAAAATGATGTCAAAAATAGACCTTTCTTTTTCTGAGAATACAGGGTGGGCAAAAGTAGGTTTACAGTTGTGAGTACACAAAACACAAAGTTTATTCTTGTATTATTATTTATTGTATTATTTTCCAATAATACAATAGATAATAAACTTACTTTGTCCCCACCCTGAATAATTTATCTTTTCCACTATTGTTCTATCTGCATGTTTTTCATGGTATAAGTATTAACTACTTAATCATTTTTTGTAGGTCCCATGTTGCCTTTTATTGTAACCATTTTTCTGACCAAATGGCATGAGTGAACTCAATGCCTTCTCCTGTTTCTCTTGAATGTTCTTAAAGCCTTCCTTGTGACCATATCCTGCAGTGATATATGATGTATATATTTCAAATTTTATTATCTATCTATCTATCTATCTATCTATCTTTCATCTATCATCTATCACCTATCTATCTACTGACATACCTACCTACTGTTTAGATATTCAGAGACCTTAGGAGTCTGGGAAAGAACCAGTGACAAACATTTTCATTAGAGGGAACTCTCTCTGCTCGATTTTTCTCTCTTGATGGCCCAGGAAGGATCTTTCCAAATCTTGTATCATATAGATTAAATTTTTAGCTTCTATATCATAATGTGGAAAAAAATATATGTATATTTTTTTCTAAAAGCATCTTGGCAAGCTCAGAAGCCTATGTTTCTGCTGATGGTAGTATAAAATAAAGCTGAAACTTAAAAACAAACACTAAAACCTTACAGTCGACAAAGATACCCGAGTTTCATTTCTTTTCAGGTTTGAGGCAGTTTAACATACCTGTGACCCTTTTTTTTTTTTTTTTTCCCTGAGTGTTTCCCCACCTAGCAGGAAACTTCCTCTTATCCAATCTCCCTTTTGTCTACACTACTTTCTATCTTGGGGGTATGCTTGTATAAAAGGAATCAAGAGCCCTTTGATTTCTACTAGGTGTGCCCTTTAAGTGTCTAGGAAAACTGAAGGGAGAGAGAAGAATGAGATTGTGGGTGTTTATTTCCTGCCCCCCACCTTCAGTAGATCACCTGGCTCATTATATCTGTAATGGTGGCCCTCTATGACAGATCATCTTCTCGTTTCTACTAACAGCTTCCTGCTCCTGCTTGTTCAAGCCTGAGTGGTGATGAAACTATTACCAGCTCTAGAATTTTACACTATTCCTTCTGTTTTCCCTACATTTTGCCAACATTTTTGTACATAGTTCTTTTTAAACTCTCCTCTAATTACCCAATTTGAAAGTGTAACCTTTATCGAGTCCCTGACTTTTACAGGTAAATTCTCATTTTTTTTCAAAAATCAAAACTGAACCTCAGAATAGGGGAACTATCAAATATTCTTTTGATGAAGTAGAAAAATTGTCACACCTCATTGTGCTGACTTCTGAATTATTTTTTAGATATTTTGTTTATTTATTTTTAGAGAGAGGGGAAGGGAAGGAGAAAGAGGGAGAGAAATATCAATGTGCGGTTGGTTGCCTCTTATGCACCATTAACTGGGGATCTGACTCTCAACCCAGACATGTGCTCTGACAGGGAATTGAACCAGTGACCCTTTGGTTCACAGGCCATCACTCAGTCCTCTGAGCCACACCAGCCAA
The DNA here is from genome assembly GCF_987537825.1 of Furipterus horrens. NCBI lineage: Eukaryota > Metazoa > Chordata > Mammalia > Chiroptera > Furipteridae > Furipterus > Furipterus horrens. The sequence goes on from NW_028327171.1 coordinate 87,811,117, forward strand.
GGCTGACTTCTGAATTCTTAATGACTTAGTAGTGTGCTCACTTGCTATATCTGGTACCTGCTCATGTTGCTTTAATTTGTTACTCAGCTCTCCAGCTGGTAAACTCAGGATCTTGTCTGTAACAAGGGTGGAAGATCCACAAACCCATATCTAACCCTCAACTTGTTTTTTTTAATAAATAGAATATATTTCTAAGAGAAGTTTCAGGTTCACAACAAAATTAAGCAGAAAGTACAAAGATTTTTCAAATATTCTCTGTCTCTGCACATGTACAACCTCCCATGTGTTCTACATCTGCAATCAGAGTGGTACAGTTATTACAAGAGATAAAACTATATCAACATATCTTTATTGCGCAACACCTACAATTTAAATCAGTATTAATCCACAGTGTTAAACATTATAAGATGCTGAGAGTGCAGCTAAACTATTCCATAATACAGTACTGATGCCTCCTCGACATCCATTATGTGTGGCCAAGCTGTCTCCAGGGCCCTTAAACTGAAACTACCCTAACCCTTGAGTATAAGCCCTAGATAAAAACCCTTAGAGTCACAAGTAAATATAAGTTCCTGATATGACTCCTAAAACCACCCTATGATAAGCACTATTCCCCACCTCCCAGGATAATTTTTATGTAAGATCCAAGCCTTCAAGCATTCCCTCTTGCCCTTCCCTGCTCAGTCCCACAAAGCTACAAATCTTACCAAATCTCTGCTCTTTCTGGTTTGAGTAGACCAATACAGCCTTAGCTAGGAAACTGCAAAACACCCTCTGCCTGCACCCTACCTCTGATACAGAAATCTGATTAAGATCACTGGGGAGAAGTAGGAGGGGCTGTAGGGGAAGTTTGCTGAGGCAATGGGAAGCAGTCTAGGGAGAAATTTGCTGAGAAGCTGAGTGCCCCCAGAGCCAATGGAAATAAAAAGGGGGCTGGCTCTGTGGCTCGTGAGCTTTTTCTGGTGTTTAGACCACCTTTCTCTTAGGTTCTGGCTCTCATTCTGGCTCTGGCTTGGGCTTGGACTTGGGCTCGGGCCCTTGCTCTCATGCTTGTTCTCAGGCTATTCTTCATCAAGGATGCCTTGATGATCATGCTGCAGCTGCCTGCATTCCCCAATGGATGGTATTTGGGGTGGGAAGGAACTCCCAGCACAGCCTAGGATTTGGGCTGTCCTGGCAGAGGGTAACAGGTTTATCATTTGGGTGCTCTAGAGGGGATGAAACCCTGGCTGGTTTGGCTCAGTGGATTGAGCGTCGGCCTGCGAGCTAAGTGTCGCTGGTTCGATCTTCCAGTCAGGGCACATCAGAGAAGGAAAACTCTGACTCCAAAAAACCTCCGCTGCCTTGCGGCATACCTCTTCAGGGGAAAGGCTAAGGGAGTAAACCCCGACAGAAAATCCGGAGCCGGAGTCCCTAAGGCGGTTTGACGTTATAGTCAACACCGGCAACTCCTGCGGCGCACCTGAAGCCAAGCTGGATTGACTCCGTCTTTCCCTTGGACCCTTCAGCTGTGAAGAGAGGGGGGGTCTGCTGCATGGGCAACAGCAGACCCTCCATATCACCCTGCCCAGGCTCTGTAGCTTCAGCTTCACTGGAGAGGACACTCCAGCGTCATCGCAAGATGTCGATTCAACACGGGAGGAGACAGATACCGTGTCACTCCCGAGTTGGACTGCACAGCCATTCTCGGCGGTGCAGATAGACTCTTAAGAAGCTACACCATCGTCTCTCGAGACGGACGGCTGCCGACGACGACGACGGATGTAGCTTTTGTGCATTATGTCTTTTTCCTTTGTAAACTAATCCTATAGAAACTAAAAGGGGAAAAGATGGGAGAACACAGGTGTGAGAGTTTAACTTTGATAGGCTTAAGTGATTAAAGCTGTGACTTGATGGGATTAAGTGACTGCTTTTGAATAGAGACTCCTTTCCTTTATCACCAAACCTTTGCCTCTGGAATTTTGCCTAGAGGGTGGCAGGCAGCAGGACCCCCACTTGCTGTTCAGTAGCACCTTTACTTCCCAGTGTGGCCAGCCCCTCAAGTGTACCTTTTACCTCCAGGTCCTGTGATTGATGAATTTCCGTATTTCACTTTCTTTTGTGGTATTTTGTCAAAACATATCTCACTGTCCAACACCTTGGAGGGCTTTACTTAACAAATATTAAGTTAACAAAGTCACAAAATAGGGTTTGGACAAATGTATGATGACATGTATCCACCATTATAATATACATAATAATATGATCACTGCCTTAAAAATCATTTGTGCTTCTCCTACGGATCCATGCATTCCTCCTAGACCCTAGCACCACTGATCTTTTTACTTTCTCCATAATTTTACTTTTTCAAGGATGTTACATAGTCAAAATTATATAGTAAGTAGCCTTTTCAGATTCACATCTTTCATTTAGTAAAATACATTTAAGTTTCCTCTCTTTTTATGGCCTGATGATGAATGTATTTCTTTTTAGTACTCAATAATACATTTTTTGGATGTACCATGCATTATCTGTTAACCTACCGAAAGACATCTTGGTTGCCATCAACTTTTGCAATAATAAATAAATCTGCTGTGAACATCTCTGTTTAGGTTCTTGTGTATAGAGATACATTTTTAATTCCTTTGAGAAAATTCAAAAGAACAAAGATGCTGGATCATATATAAGAGTAGTTTTGGAAGAAAACACCAAACTGTCTTCCAAAGTGTCCCACTAGCAAGAAATGAGAGTTCTTGTTGCTCCATATTATCACCAGTATCTGATGTTGTCAGTGTTCTAGGTTATGGTCATTCTAAGTTGTTGAGTGGTTTCTCATTGTCATAACTTGCATTTCTCAGTTGACATATGATGTGGAGCATCATTTCATATGATTATTTGCAATCTGTATATCTCCTCTGGAGAGGGTTCTGTTAAGATCTTTGGCCATTTTTAAAATGAGTTGCTTTCTTAATATTAGTTTTAAGTGTTCTTTGTGTATTATGGGTAACTGACTTTTATCATATATGTCTTTTGCAAATATTCTCTCAGTATGTTGTTTTTCTTTTCATTCTATAGAGAATGTCTATCAAAGAGCAACAAAATTTTAATTTTAATTAACTTGGGCTTATTAATCATATCATGAATTGTGCCTTTGATAGTGTATCTAAAAAGGCATCATCATACTGAAAGTCGTCTAAATATTGTCTATGTTATCTTATGTGTGTTTCATACTTTTTCATCTACATTATTATATTCTCAATCATACATTGAGTTAACTTTTGTGAAAGGTAAAAGGTCTGTATCTAGAGTTTTTTTTTGTTTTTTTTTTTTGCTTATGGGTAACCAGTTCCCGCAACAGTTGTTGAAGAACCTATCTTTGGTCTGTTTACTGTTTCTCTAATATCAGTTGATTACTCTTATGTGGGTTTATTTTTGGGCTTTCCATTAAGTTCCATTGATCATTCTGGCTATTCTTTTACTAATATGACATTGTCTTACTATAACTTTATAGAAAGGCTTACAGTCAGGTAATGTCAATCATCCATCTACGTTGTTCTCCTTCAATATTATGTTGGGTCTTTTGCCTCTCCATTTAAACTTAAGACAACTTTTTTTAAGAATCCACAAAATAATTTGCCAGAATTTTGTTTGAGATTGTGTTGAATCTACAGAACAAGTAAATCCTACTCTCTCATGGGCATAGTATATAATACTTTTATATATTGTGTGCCATTTGGTAATGTTTTGTTCAGGAGGTTTGCCTCCATATTTATGAGATATTGGTCTATATTTTTCTTTTATTTTAATGCTTTAATCTGATTTTGGTATTAAGATGATTCTCGCCTGAAATAATGAATTAAGGAGTATTCCCTCTGCTTCTTTCCTCTGAAGAAGAGAATAAATAATTGGCATAAATTCTTTTTTAATTGTTTGGTAGTAAACCCATCTGTATTTGGTGTTTTCTATTTGAAAGTATTAATTATTGATTCAATTTCTTCAATAAACATGGGCCTACTCAGATTATCTATTTCTTCTTGTATGAGATTTGAGAGAGTGTTTCTTTTAAGGAGCCTCTCCATTCATCTAGGTTACCAAATATCTGGGCATAAGTATTATACATGAATTTCTTGTTTTATCCTTTAATATCTGTGTCGACTTTAATTTTATTTCCTCTTTCATTTTTGATATTAGTAATTTGAGTCCTCTCTTTCCCCCCCCCCATTAGCCCAAAATAGGCTTATTTATTTTATTAACCTTTTCAAGAGCCAGAATTTAGTTTCATTGATTAATTGGCTAAGGTGGAAGCTTATATAATTGATTTTACATTTTTTTCCAATGTATGCATTCAATGCTATAAATTTCCCTCCAAGTACTGCATTTGCTGCACAGCACATGTTTTAATGTTTTGTTTTCATTTTCATCTAGTTCAAATATTTTAAAATCTCTCTCAAGGTTTCTATTTTTGTTCAAGTGTTATTTAGAAGTGTGTTGTTTAATCTCCCAAATATTTTGATTTTCTAGGTATCTTTCTGTTATTAATTTACAATTTATAGTTGAATTGCATGTGTTCTGAGAATAGACATTGTATGATTTATATTCTTTTACATTTTTTAATGTGTGTTTTATTCCTCAGAAGATGGTCTCTGTTGGTGAATGTTCCATGTGAGCTTGAGAAGAATGTGTATTCTGTAGTTGTTGAATAAGGTAGTCTATAGATGTGTATTATATCCAATTGATTGATGGTACTATTGTGTTCAGTTAGATTATTATTGATATGTAAAAATAGATCTGTCCATTTCTGATAGAGAAGAGTTGAGGTCTCCAAATACAGTAGTGGCTTCATCTCTTTCTCCTTGAAGTTTTCCAAGATTTTTTCCTCATATATTTTTATACTCTGTTATTAGGTACATATATGTTGTGTTGTCATATCTTCTTGGAAAATTAAATTATCTTTATGTAATGCCCTTCTCTCTTTATCTCTGATAACTTTCTTTGCTTTGAAGTCTGCTCTGTGTGAATTTAATATACAGTATTCCCTCTCTTATTGCGGGTATTATGTTCTAGACACCCCATGATAGGTGAAAATCCACAAAGTAGAAACCTTACATTTATTTTAGTATTTATATATATTTTAAGGATTTGTAAACCCTTCCCAAGCACTTATAAACCTTCCCACTCTCTTATTAACCTTTTCCACACTTTTATAAACACTACTTATGTTCTTAAACATATTCTACACTCTTAAACCTATGTAACTTTAACAACATAAGTATACAGTACAGAAAAATCCTGTGATATAGTGAAAAATCCATGATAAATGATTAAATATAATATTTTAAAAAATCCCACAATACAGTGAGGCTGCGATAAGTGAACTGTGATATAGAGAAGGACTACTGTAGCTACACTCACTTTCTTTTGATAAATACATTTACTTTAATCTGTGTTTTTATAAAGTGTGTTTCTTGTAGTTGTCTTATTTTTAATCCACTCTAACAAGTTATGCCTTTAATTAATGCATTTAGACCATTAACATTCTAAGTGATTATTGATTTAGTTGAATTAATATTTTAGGAAGAATTGTAGACTTTTCCATCTATTCAGCTTTTTACTTATTTGTCAGATGTAATGGTAACTTCCAGGTTTCTTATACAAAGGCCCTTGGGACCTATCTTGTTAGTTTTTGTTGTTGTTTTCTTTGTTTTGCTTTGTTTTGTGTGTTTTGTTTTGTTTTAGCATGATAAACAGCTCCAGGTCTCAGCCATCCTCCATCCAATACATAATTGAAGATGTTTGTCCCATAACTTCCTAGAGGATCCTTCATCCTTAGTGAGAGTGGCTAATTGTAGGCCTGTTGTCTCTCTCCTGTATTTTTTCTAATTCACTGTATGGTGGTACACAGAACACTGAGTCATCCTAAGGAAGAGAAGAGCTGAGAAACCCACATTTGATAGAGGACATAGTTAGCTTAGGGACACCTGACTAGATATTTACCCTTTTCTATTTCTAAACTACCATCTGAGAGGCACACACTTACTTCAATCCCATGATAAATGCAGGGACTTTTCGAAGGGGATTCCATCTTCTTATGCTTCATTAGCTGAATCGGCATTTCACAGAAAAATGTTTCAAACACTTCTACTCCAAACACTTCCATTGCAACTCATTTTTGAACTTATAATGATAAAAATTATAAATAATATACGTATTTCATGGGGAATTTTTAAAAACTTCATTGCTTTCATATGTAATTTTTAAAAATCTAAATTAAAGCCCTCACTGGATGGCTCAGTAGGTCTGAGCAACATTCTGTACACAAAAAGGTTGTGGGTTCAATCCTTGGCCAGAGCATATACCTAGGTTGTGGGTTTGAACCCCAGCAGATACGCATATGGGAGGGAACAGAGGATGTTTCTCTCTCACATCATTGTTACTTTCTCTCTCTCCCTCCCTTCCTCTTTCTCTCGAATCAATAAATATATCCATGGATGAGGATTAAAAATCTATGTTACATTAGTTTTTTGTTTGTTTTGGTCTCTGATCATAATAACCATTGTGTCTTTGTATAGAAAATTTGCTTGGTTATTTTGGTAGCTAATTTGGAAGAAATTAAATTTATCTAATTTAACTGAGAATGTATTCCTCATTTAGGAGTCTGCCTACAGAGAGTTGGTTTTGGTATGATAGGAAACTATTTATACAAGGGCAATACCTAGTGCTTACAGGTATTATTGTTATGCCTGCATACATTTTCTAACTTCTCTATTTCTTTAAATGTTGATTCTAAAGGATAAAAATCTCTCCTAGTGCAGGAATGTCTGTCTTTTCTATATTGCAAATAAGACAGACTTTACTTTGCTAGGTTAGAATACTTCTGTTTTGGTTTAGAACAGAACTTACTGATGTTTGGGTTATTTAAAACCCCTATTGGGAAGCCAGTCAGAATAAAGACTGGCTACCCACAAACTTTTCCATTTGTTGTAACTTCATACTTACTGAGGTCTCAGAATAATGTTCTTCCATCACACAAAAGTAGCTCCTATTGGAGGATACAGAGATGCTAATAAAGTACTTTCCCCACTGTATTCTCTCAAAATGTTTGCCTCCAAATTTTATATTTCAAGAAGGATTTCTTTGTCTATTTTACAGAACACTGAATTGCTTTTGCAGAAATAAGAGGTATGTGTTGTCAATGGACATCATCCTTCAGTACGATACCATCTTCAACATGTTTAGGAGAAATTCTATGTAGCACTTGATTTTTACCATGTTATAATTTTATTGTTATAGAAGGTTCTGCACTATACCCTGTCTCCTTTGGCAGATTTAATGAGCTCCTGAAACAGAGATTTTGAATACAATTCTTTTTCTGACATCTTTTCTGGAAGTTCTTGAACTTAGTTAAAAAGAATAAGAAGGAATTAGGCAGGTGAGGAGAAGTTGAATGATCTTTCAAACACAAAGTCTCCAAAGTAAAATTTCACATTAGATAACATGTTCTTTGGTATGTTCTCAGATATATTAATGAAAGGTTTCAGTGACAACTGCATGTACAATTTTAAAAAATGATAATAATCTACTAAAGTAGTCTCCCTTTGCTTAGAAGGATACATTTTAACACCCTTAGTGTATGCCTGAAACCATGATTAGTACCAAACCCTATGTGTATTATAAAGCATGTTGTTTTTTTCTATACATACATACTTATGATAAAGTTTAATTTATAAAGTAGTACACGAAGATATTAACAACAATGACAAATAATAAAGAAGAACAATTCTAACTATACATTAATATAAGTTATGTGAATCCTGGTTTGGTGTGGCTCAGCGGACTGGGCACTGGCCTGTGAACTAAGGTGTTGCCAGTTTGATTCTCAGTCAGGGCACATGCCTGGGTTGTGGGCCAGGTCCCTAGTTGGGGATGTGCAAGAGGCAACTACACTTTGATATTTCTTTCCCTTTCTCCCTCCCTTCCCCTCTCTCTAAAAATAAAAAATAAAATATTTTTAAATTATGTGACTGTGGTCTCTCTCTTCCTCTCTCTAACTATCTTTGTTATTAGATCAGTTATAAGTGACTAATGTACAAGCAGTGTATACAGTTTGGATATGCTGACCAAAAAGATAATTCATGTCCCAGTCAAGAAGGAGTAGATTGTGTGAGACTTCATCACACTACTTAGAATGATATGCAATTTAAAACTTATGAATTGTTTATCTCTAGAATTTTCCTGCAAATAAGTTCAGACCACAGTTGCCTATAGGTGTGAGAAGCCAAGAAGAATGAAACTGTAGAAAAGGGGAATTGCAGTACTTTACATAAAGTTACACAATGAAAACTTCTACTAGCTTTAAAATTTATATCCACAGATAGAAAAAAATTACTTCAAAATCAAGAGTATTTCTCTAAAATTCTAAATGGTTTGTTTCCTAGTCTAATAATAATAAAACATTGCAGAGTCAGTAATGAACATACTATCCAAAGTAAAGAAAAAATATTCCATAAATTTATAGATTGAATTTAGTGAGAGTTAACACAATTATTTAACAATGCCCAATATTTGAAAGTCATCTGTGGACATATTAGGCAGTTTGCCATATAAAGAGCAACAGGTGCATGATTATCCCCCATTCAAACCTGTGTAAGAAGCTCAGAGTTCACACACCATATAAAGAGATTCACCTCCTTCAAAGTAACTATTTTTAAATCCTGTTATTAAATTTTTTAAAAGGTTATCTTATTTTATAACTATGGCCACTGGCTTGGGATAACCATTTTCCTGAAAAAAAATTGTAAAATATTATTACTAATAATTTTTAAGTAAAACTTAATAAAAAATTATTTCAATTACTCAGCCTTCTCCATGTATCATTTGTCTGTCTTCACTGGTCTCTATCACTAAGTTCATAAATGAGATGAAATAATAAATGGATATTGTTTTTCTTTGTGCATTGATTAAAATACCACACCATTTGGCTTTAGAATTCATGCTGTTTCCTCATGAGTTTAATGAATTCTTATACAATTCTAACAGGTGTTGAAAAATCCCACACCTTACTTAAAGAAAGGCCATATTTCACAGCTAGAAGTGGATGTAAATGGAAGGTTATTTTTCACTGGAACAAATACATGCTTAAGCCGGTAATTACCATTTATAGTTCTGTCCTTAAAATGTCTAACAGCCCCTTGGCTCCCCTACACACCATTCATGCTAATTCTCAGGCAAGAATTTCCAAATGAAAACAAACCTTATAAATCTTTCAAAGTGGTCATGAAGATACTCTTCATGAAACTATAAAAGCCATTATATTGACAATGATATTATTATGTACATGGACATATCTTAAACCCAGGGGTCTATATCATTTAGCAATATGAACTCAATATGCTATATTAGTACCAAGCACTGTGCAATTATCCCCACTATAAAAAGAAATAGACACACTGCCAGGAAGGTAAATAGACCTTGTATGTCTCCAAAGAATTTTCTGTCTAAACGATATTTGCTGTGGAAAATATAAATGATGAAAAATATTATTAATTAGTGAATGCCTACTGAGTACACGTAGTCACTAGGTCCTTTTATCTTTGGCATATTTATTTTATTCTCAAAGCAGGTCAAATTTCATTAAACCTTAACCCATAAGTATATTTTAGTACCTTAATTTTAATGTACATTGTATTATTTAAAAAATTACATATTAACTCTTGTAGTACCAAAATATTTTGCCAGTCCCTCCCTTCCCTCATATTATACTTTCTTGGTTATTTATTTAGATGAAATTCTCATAATGACTTGGTTTATTCAATAATTCTAAGAACACTGTTGGATGCCAAGGATGGCTCATAGATAATTGTGTAGCTTGTGGAATACTAATATTTATGGACCTTGATTTCTTTATCTGTAAACCAAAAGTATTTGATTAATGTGTTCCTAGGACCTATTCCAATTTAATATTGCAGACTTTTTAATTGTGGTATTTCATTTGTTATTCCCCTCCTATATGGGACAGTAGTAATCATGCAAAAAAGGAAAAGCGATATTTATCTGTCCTTCACACCTTGATTTTTCCTTCACAAAAGGGAAATTTTTATTCAGTTTTCAGTGTTATGTGGCACATAACATTTCACTCACTGACAAATAGTATACACAACAGCGGTCTCATAAGATTATAATGGAGCTGAATTTCCTGTAAGAAATGGAAGTCTATGTGGTTCAGGAGAAATTTATTTTCTTTGATGGGAGCAATATCTGAGCAGCTTGGCAATAAATATGCTCTCACTCAAAGCACCCCAATTTTGAGTGCACAGATTATATCACAATCAGTTAGTCAGTGACCTGTTTCAGCACAGGAAAGCCTGTCTCCCCAGTGCTACATACTCAGAGGGTCCTATAGCCCTCCTATAGCTTGATGGTCTTCAGAGTACATTGCTGCAAATTCTTTGTGGGGGCCTAAGACCCTATACAAGAACATAGGTTTATAGAAGATACCTATATACTTAATACCTGCAGTGGTATTAAGTACCACTGCAACTTTAGTAAAAACTTGATGTGATAGTATGGAGTCAGCCTATTCCTTTACTTTCAACATATTTTTAGGTTGTAATGATGTAAAGCATAAATAAGTTTTATTTTTCCATCAATTCAATGCCAGAGAGAGCCAGATAGGGTAAATGAAACTAAAATCCGATTTCCAAAGTCAAAATATTGAATTCTCAGTTCTATACTCTTTGCATGTTAAACAACCTCTTTTTTTTAATGAATCACAAAGTGTATAAATATGAGCACTGCTCGAACATGCAACAGCCAAAACCACATTGCCCATGCAAACCCCTAATCTCCTTTATCTCTCCATCTTGATTTTTTTTTATTCCTACTGATCCTTGTGTGACACTATTTCTAAGTCTACAGCAGTGTGCAGTGGTGGCCTAGTCCTTCATATTCTCTCACCACTCACTCATTCACTCATCCAGAGCAAGCTCCAGTTCTGAAACCTGTTCATAGTAAGTACTGTATACAGGTGTACCATATTTTTTAAAAATAATTTATTTGTTTATTTATTTATTTTTAGAGAGAGGGGAAAGGAGAAAGAGAGGGAGAGAAACATCACTGTGTGGTTGCCTGTCACTCGCGCCTCCAACTGGGGACCTGACATGCAACCTAGTCATGTGCCCTGACTGGGAATCAAACCAGCGACACTTGGTTCTCAGGCCGGCGCTCAATCTACTGAGCCACACCAGCCAGGGAGATGTACCATTTTTATCTTCTATACCATACTTTTCCTGTACCTTTTAAAATATTTAAATATGTATAGATACACAAATACAATTGCCTGTAATATTAAGTACAATAACATGCTATATAGATTTGTAGCCTAGGAGCAATAGGCTATACCATATAGCCTAGATGCGTAGTAGGCTTTGGGCATATTTAGGTTTCTGTAGGTATACTCTGAAATGTTTACATAATTATGAAACTGCCTAACAACCTATTTCTCAGAATGTGTCCCTATTGTTAAGCAATGCATGACTGTATATTGAATGAACAAATCAGTACCACAGATTTACCTCTGAAATATAGTTAGTCCCATCTAAGCCACTTGAAACAACAAAAAGGGAAAAAAAGTGGTTTCTTAAAGATATACTGGCAAGACAAAAGCATATATCCCTCATTTTACTTTGGCGAATAAACAGAAAAGGAGATCATATTTTATTGAATGTCAACAATGATAATCTACCCCCATTATTATATTACAAGAAATATTTCCTATGGAAAGAGATGAACTAAATCCCCACCTATACAGAAAGAAGATGTTTATCTTAAAATAATCCAAATCCAAGGTATTTCCTAGTGGAATTTTATTTTGATAATTTTAAATTTTATTCAAAAAGCAAGAAAGAAAAAATAGAATAACACTCATTTATAGGCACCAAGAAATTTTTTCCTGTGTGCAAATCAAAAAGTTTTATTTTAGTTAGTAAAATATCACTTTACTTTTTGAAAAGGTTTTGCTTTATTCAGTTTCACCATTCCATATGCATCGCATCTTGAATTTCTCTTCGTAAAACCCAGATATTTTCGAAGAACATTTTAGAAGAATAGTATCATACACTCCTCCTTAGTACCCTGGACATTTTGTATATATGATTTCAATCTGGGTCCTTCTTTTCACTGAAGCTTAGTTTATCGAAAAGTAAGCAAAAATACTTCCCAAACTTTTGGCCAGGATATCTGGCTTCAAGAAATAGTGAGAAGATGGCGGCCAAATAGGTGGAAGCTGAGCCTGCTTGCTCATGCCCCCAGCATGGATTTTCAGCTGATCTAATGACAAGTGACCTGAACAATCAATGGAATCTTAGCTAATATACATGTTTGAAGCCGAGGAGTACAGAGGATGCTTTGCACCATCTGGTAAGAGAGTTTTCAAATTGAAGGGGCCTGCAACAGATGAGAGAGCAAAGAAAAGAAAACACAGCTTAAAGGCTCCTGCCCCTCTTGGGACAGGGGAGCCCCACACAAGGAACCCTCAACATAATCCTTGGGAGGATATACAGAGTCTGAGAGACTCAGGCTGTGTGCATACAGCGAGCAGCATGTCCATAGCTGCAGTGCCAACCGGAGGAGACCAAGAGAGAGATTTCATCTCCTAAAACTGTCGGAGGCACCAACAGGCTGCGACTGGTGTGACTGAGAAAAACCTTTTGCCTTTTTGGGAGGTGGAGTGCATGAGAAGTTGGCAGTGGCTTGGAGTTGCAGTGTGCGTGCCACACAGGGACATTTTTTAAGAGGGGAGTCTCTAAAAGCATGGCTGAGCAGGGACCCCATGTGAGCATGCAGCTCCCCTACCAGCAAAGAGGCCAAATTCAAAGCATGGTTTGTACCCACTGAACGCAGCTGGCAAGGAAGAGTAGAAGGCTTCACAGTGAAGGGATTGCAGGGCCCCACCTGCCGTGGCTGGCGAGCAGGGGTCTGCGCACAGAATGAGCATTTGGGTCTGAGCCTTCTATGAGAGCAGTGAGATGGAAAGTGGATGGGCAAGAGCTGAGTGCCTGAGAGTCCAAACTGCAGAACACAAACCTCTGGGAAGATGAAGGCATGCCCATCCCCCACCTGCAGGCTTGTAATTTCTGCAGAACAGTAAGAGTAGGCTCAAGAACCCCTGGCTGAGCACGTATCTGTAGGAGAATGAAAGATAATCTCCAAAGAATCCCTTCATGAACTATTATCAGACTCTATGCTGGGACCCCCTCGGACCCTATTCCACTGAAAATAGCAGAACAGAGAGATTGGAAATTGGCACAGCAAGAGGTATTCAGGATCCCACTAAGCCTCTGCTCTCACACACAGCTGCCATCAGTGCCAAGCATACAGATTGGTTAATTCATCGGAAACTATACATTATTGGAAATAATCTAGGACAGACCAAGATGTATGGCGCAGGAACAGGGAAACACACCCACCGCCTTCCCTGAAGACTGAATAGCGCCTCCCAGGGGTGATCTAAGGGTCCCACCCTCCTGATTGTACCAGAGGCCCCCTCTGGAGGCAGGTGGAGTGGTACATGCCATGCTGTCAAAAGTTAGATGAACCACTCCTGAGCCTTGTGCTGATAAAAAGCCAGCAAGAGAGACCAACGAGGACCAGCTAAGCCTGAAGGAGACAGCCATAGACTGTGGATCGTTTATAGTTTTGAACAGGTTGCCTAAAGCTAGACTGGGATACTAGATGACATCAAGGATGGATCCTGAAGGAGAAAACAAACACTAGACAATACTGAGACAAATTCCACCTCATTCTTTTTCATTGTTTGCACTATTTTTTCCCCTCCTGCATAGCTTGTTAACATTGTTTCTTTGTCTTCAATTTTGTTCCTATTATTTCACTATTTTTTATTTTATTTTTTATATATTTTTAAATTTTATTTTAAATTCAAATTTCTTATTTTACTCTTCTTTTTTTTTGCTCCATTTACCTTCATCCTTCTCTTTCGTACTTTTTTTTTTTTTTGAGCAATACTAAAACTTTATTGTATTTTAAGTCACCATTTTAGAACTTAAAACTCTGGCCCCTGCCCATTTTCAGGAGCTGCAAGGAATTTAGTGTTTGCCTACACACTTCAGGAAATTAACTGGAGTTAAAATTCAGCTGTAAAAACCCATTCAGAACTGAACTGGTCCTGGGTTGTCAGCAGTTACCCCTTTTTAATCAGGAGCAATGCCAGCAACAGGGGAGAGGACCTGATAAGGGGGATCGCAGGGCCCAGACTTGGGGGGGCTGGAAACCTGGTTGGCGGCTCACGCCACATTCAGGACCTAAAGGGAGAACCGCGGGCTGAAGTGTCTAGAAGCAGAATGGTTATTTCATTCCTAAACACGCCCCCCCCCCCCCCATTTCCCAAACTTCTTGGATGCTTTCCTCGAACCGGGTCTTTAGTACTTTTTAATATTATTTTTCCCTTGTTTCTATTCCTCATTCTTACTCTTTTTCCTCCCTCAATTTTCTCAAAACTATCTTTCTTTCCATTAGTCATCTCACACTCTTTCTTTTCCTATAATATTCTCATTATCAGTCCACATTTCTTAATATTTGTTTGGTTGTCATTGATATTGGTGTTATTGCTGCATTTATTCAAGTTTATCCATAGTTGTTCACTATTTTTTTATTTTAAATCTTATATTTTATTGTTCCCCTATCCTAATCCATTTTGACTTCCTTTTTCCCTGTCCTGTTTTCATTTAAAATTTTATTTTTTCCCTTTCTTAGCGTGATTTCTAACCCTTATGCTTATTATTTCTTCTCCCTTTATCCTCTCAAAATCATGTTTCTTTCCTATAGACATCTCACATTTTTATTTTTCTTATAATATCATTATTCTCTTTCCACCTTTATCAATCTTTGCTCATTTGTCATGAATCGCTGCCGTAATTATTTTTCTTAATTTGGTTCTTATTCTTTCACTGTTTTTCTCCATATCTCCTATTGTACTCTTCCCACTTCTTACTCTATTTTGCCCTATTTTCTCCCTATTTTATTTATGTTGTTTTATTTTCTTCTCCTTGTTTCTATTCCTTAATCTTATTATTTCTTCTCCCTTACCCTCTCAAACATGTTTTTCTTTCTATTAGTCACCTCATATTCTTTTTTCCTTTTGTATAATATTTTTATTCTCTTTTCACCTTTATTGAGATTAACACATTTGTTGTTGATATTACAGTAGTGGTTGGGGGTATTTTTGCTGGTGTAGGTTTTTTTTTTTTTTTTTCTGGATTGCTTGGTTTTGTTCTGACAGCTCCTGTACAACAGCATACAATTCATGATAAAGGGTGTGACTCTCAGTCAGCAAGCCGGAGGGAAGAAGCCACCAATGAATGACCCAACAGCAACCAAAACCCAATAACAAGAAAATCCACATAAACTGCATAAAGGGCATCCCTAAAGTATCCAGGTCAGTAGTTCAAGGAGATTGCATCACTGAGTCCCACAGGACTCCTAACAATGAAGCCCATCTCATGAAGATAGGGAGTCAAAGAAGATCAATCTAATATGAAGGAACAAACAAAAAGAGCCACCTGAAATGGTGAGGCAAAGAACAACCTCCAATCAAAAGGAAATAATGAATCCCCAGAAAGAGTGCTAAATGAAATCAAGGTAAGCAATTTATCAGACATAGAGTTCAAAGTAATAGTTGTAAGGATGGTAAAGGAACTCAGTGGTAACTGCACAAAACAGTGAGAACTACATAGCATGAAAAAGAACACAGAAACTATGAATAAAAGCCAGGAGTAAGTGAAGAATACAATACCTGAAATAAAGAATATACTAGAGTTAAAAGCAGGGTAGATGAATCAAAGGATCAAATCAGTGAGTTGGAAGATGAGATTGGGAAAAAAATTAAGTCAGCAACAAAATGAAACAAGACTTAAGAAAAGCAAAGATAGATTAAGGGAGTTGCAGGAAAATATGAAATGTAAAAATATTTGTATCATAGGGATTGCAAAAGGAAAATAAAAGCAATGATGGATAGAAAACCTGTTCCAAAAAATGACAGAAAATTTCCCTAACTTGGTGAAAGAAAAAATCATGCAAGTTCAAGAAGCACAGAGGGCCCCAACAAAGATGAACACAAGGAGGCCCAAACCAAGACACATCATAATTAAAGTGGCAAAATTTAAGGAGAGACTCTTAAAGTCAACAAGGGAGAAACACCTAGTAACATACAAGGGAGCGCAGATGAGACTATCAGCTGATTTTTCAACAGAAACACTACAAGCAAGAAGGGAATGGCACACACACACACACACAAATATTCCAAGTAATAAAAAGCAAAACACTGCAACCAAGATTATTCTAACCAAGAATGCTCTAATTTAAAATGGAAGGTGAAATAAGGAACTTCACAGACCAAAGGAAAAAAACAAACACTGGAAGAGTATATATCCACCAAACCAGCACTGCTAGAGATGATAAAGGAACTGCTTTAAGATGAAGGAGAGTGAGAGAGAGAGAGAGAGAGAGAGAGAGAGAGAGAGAGAGAGAGAGAGAGAGAAGCACAGATACAAAAGGAAAAATGACAATAACTAAATACCTATCAAAAATAACCTAAATATAAATTGATTAAATGCTCCAATCTAAGGACATAGACTAGTAAAATGGATAACAAAACAGGACCCGCATATATGCTACCTACAAGAGACCCACTTTAGAACAAAAGATCAACCCAGGCTGAAAGTGAAGAGATGGAAAAAATATTCCAAGCCAATGGACATGAAAAATAAAGCTGTGGTAGCAATACTTGTATTAGGCAAAATAGACTCTAAATTAAAGGCCATAATAAGAGACAAAGAAGGTCACTACATAATACTTAAGTGAGTTGTACAAAAAGAAGATATAACCCTTGAAAACATATATATACCGAATATAGGAGTACCTAAATACATAAGGGAAATCTTGGAGGACTTTAAGAAGGAGATGGACAGCAATACAGTCATCATAGGGAATTTTAACACCACACTGTCAACAATTGATAGATCTTACAAACAAAAAATCAATAAGGATATTATGGCATTGAACAACACCCTAACTCAAATAGACTTAATTCATAGTTACAGAGCATTTCACCCCTTTCGAATACACTTGAATAATTTTCAAAGATAGAGCACATAATATGACACAAAGCAAGCCTCAACAAATTCAACAATTTTGAAATCATATCAAGCATTTTCTTGAATCACATGGTTTGAAACTAAAAACTGACTTTAAGGAAAAACTCAAAAATATCCAAATACATAGAGACTGAAGAACATGTTATTAAATAATGAATGGGTCAACAATAAGATCAAGGAAGAAATCATGAAGTACCTGGAAACAAATGAAAATGAGCACACAAAACACAAAACCAATGGGATACAGTGAAGGCAGTCCTGAGAAAGAAATCATAACAATACACACCTACTTAAAGAATGTAGAAAATTTTCCAGTAAACAACATAACCCTATATCTAAAAGAAGTAAAAAAACAACAAAAAACAAATCCCAGAGTGAACAGTAAGAAGGAAATAGTATCAAAACAGAATTAAATGCATAGAGACAAAAAAAAAAAAAAAAAAGAAAGAAAGAAATCAAAGGATCAAGAATATACGAGCTGGTCTTTTGGAAAAAAAAAAAGAAAAAACGACATTGACAAACCTTTAACCAGAATCATCAAGAAAAAATTAGAGGACCCAAATAATTAAAATCAGAAATGAAAGAGAAGTAACAACCAATATCACAGAAATACAAAGGATTGTAAGAAATTACTCTGAAAAACTACATGCCAAGAAATTGGACAACCTAGGTAAAATGGATAAATCTCTTGAAACATACAATCTTCCAAAACTTAATGAAGAAGAACCAGAAAGCCTGCATAGACTGATAACAACTAGTGAAATAGAAGCAGTAATCAAAAAGCTTCTGGCACACAAAAGCCCAGGACCAAATGGCTTCACAGGCCAATTTTACCAAATATTCAAGGAAGAATTAACTCTTATTCTTCTCAAACTATTTCAAAAAATTCAAGAAGAGAGGACTCCCAAACTCTTTTTACAAGACCAGTGTCATCCTAATTCCAAAACCAAGACACAAGAAAGAAAGAAAATTATAGGCCAATATCTCTGATGACATAAATGCTAAAATCCTCAATAAAATATTGACAATTCAGACCTAGCAATACATTAAACAGTTCATACACCAGGATCATGTGAGATTTATTCCAGGGATGCAAAGATGGTATAATATTTGCAGTTCAATAAAAGTAATATACCACATAAATAAAATGAAGGACAAAAGCCACCTGATCATATCAGTAAATGCAGAAAAAGTATTTGATAAAATCCAGCACTGAATTATGATAAAAAAAACACTCAGCAAAGTGGGAATAGGGAGAGCATACTTTAACATAATAAAGGCTGCATACCAGAAACCTACTGTCAACAAAATACTCAATGGGCAAAAATTAAATTTTTTTTTCTTAACATCAGAAACAGGACAAGAGTGTCTGCTTTCACTGCTCTTATTCAACATAGTACTGGGAGTCCTAGCCACAGTGATCAGACAAGAACATGAAATAAAAGGCATCTAAATTGGGAAGGAGTAAGTAAAAGTCATTATTTGCAAATGACATAATAGTATACATAAAAAACCCTATAGTATCCACCAAAAAATGACTTGACCTAATAAATGAATTTGGCAAAGTAGTGGAATACAAAGTCAATACTCAGAAATAGATGGCATTTTTGTACAACACAAATGAACTATCAGAAAGAGAAACTGGGGAAAAATCCCATTTACTACAGCAACATGAAAAAAAAGAAAAGAAAGAAAGAAAGAAAGAAAGAAAGAGAGAGAGAGAGAAAGAAAGGGAAGAAAGAAAGAAAGAAAGAAAGAAAGAAAGAAAGAAAGAAAGAAAGAAAGAAAGAAAGAAAGAAAGAAACTAACAAAGGAGGTAAAAGACCTATACTTGGAAAACTATAGAACACTGAAGAAATGAAGTGAGGAAAATACACATAAATAAAAGCATATATTGTTTTCATTACTTGGAAAAATTAACATCATTAAAATGTCCATACTACCCAAAGCAACCTATAGACCCAATGAAATTCCTATTAAAATACTAATGGCATATTTCAAAGACTTAGAACAAATACTTCAAAAAATTATATGGAACCAAAAAATACCTCGAATAGCCTCAGAAATTTTGAGAAAGATGAATAAAGTTGGAGAGATCACAATACCTTATATCAGATTTTACTGCAAGACCACTGTAATCAAAACACCCTGATACTGACATAAGAACAGACACAGATCAATGGAACAGAATAGAGTGTCCAGAAATAAACCTATGTCTCTATGATCAATTGATATTTGACAAAGGAATAAGAACATACAATGGAATAAAAATACTCTCTTCAATAAATAGTGTTGGTAGAAGTGTACTAGTACATGCAAAAAAAAAACAAAGAAAGAAAGAAACTAGACTACCAACTTACACCATACAACAGCATAAACTTAAAACGGCTAAAAGAGTTAAATATGTCACAATACCATAAAAGTCCTAACAGAAAACAGGTAGCAAAATTTGAGATATCATACATAGCTGATATATCTCCTTAGGCAAGGGAAATAAAGAAAAAAATAAATAAACAAATAGGACTACATAAAATTAAAAAGCTTCTGCCTGGCTAAAGAAACTATCATCAAAATGAAATGTGATCTGACTCTATGGTAGAACATATTTGCCAATGATACATTGGACATGGGTCTAATCTCCAAAATGTATAAAGAACTCGTATGACTCAACACCAAGAAGACAAACAATCCAATTAAAAAATGATCAAAGGTCCTGAGTAGACACTTCTCATTAGTAAATCAACACACACAAGTTCTGGCAAGGATGTGGAGAAAAGGGAACTCTAGTACACTATTGATGGGAATGCAGATTGATGTAGCCACTGTGGAAAACAGTATGGAATTTCCTCAAAAAACTAAAAATGGAACTGCTCTTGACCCAATGATTCTACTTGCTAGGAATATACCCTAAAATCCTGAAACACTAATTCAAAAGAACTTACATACCCTTATCTTCATAGCAGCACTATTTACAGTAGCCAACTGTTGGAAACAGCTCAAGTGCCCATCTGTAGATGAGTGGATCAAAAAACTCTGGTACATTTACACAATGGAATACTATGCAGCAGAAAGAAAGGAGGAACTCCTACTTTTTGCAACAGCATTGATGGATCTGGAGACTATTGTGCAAAGTGAAATAGTCCAGTTGGTGAAAGACAGATACCATATGATCTCACTTATAAGAGGAATCTAATGAACAAAGTAAAATAACAAGCAAAATAGGATCAGAGACATGGAAACTTGGAACAGACTAACAGTGGCCAGAGGGGCAGGGGGAGGAAGATAAAGGTGAAAATAAAGGGAAGGGAGTAGTGAAAGAGCATGTTTGAATGATCCATGGACATGGACAGCAGTGTGGGGATTGACTGCAGGAGCAGGTGTGGGATGGGCAGAGGAAGGCAAAGGGGGAAAAATTGGAACTGAAATAGAATATTAAAAAATAATTTAAAAAATAAAAAAAAGTTTTATATTTTACTGATATTCTAACAATTTGTTTTGTCCTGTAGTTGTAAAAACAGTTTCAGCTTTTAATCATTTATGATAAAAAGTGTAGGCTGCCTTGTGATAAATCAGTGACAAAACTACACTGTGAACCTTCTAAAAGAACATGCTTATTGTTCTGTACAGGTTAAGTCATTTAATAAGTAGAGGAGGAAAAAATAAATACTTATATTCCCATTTTACTCTTAGAGTTTGTTATATAAATGGCCGAAGATTGCCTGTGTATTGTTCTAAAATGTTGGCATGTTATTTACTGCTACACAGCAACCAGGATTGTTAGCCCAAAGCTCAGCTAAGCAAAATTCAACTTTGCATATCTGTTATTTTAAATAGACTCCCAATTAGCATGTTTTACTCATTTAAGTAATTTTACTTTACATACTCCACAAGACTGCACCCAACATATGACATACTATAAATGAGGCAAACCCTTTGTGTATATAAGACTCCAAATTACAGATCCCCTTCAGAACTCTGACATAGCAACTCCCTCCTTACTGCTGAGAGACATAACTGAGAGACATGTGACCCTTCTCTGATTTTTTTTTTTTTTCTGCAAGGCAGGTTTACTCCCTTCTCTTCTTCTGGATGCTGTCCTGCCATTGATTCTGAAAAGTATTTTCCTGGGAGAGACTTCACTTCTCATAGAGGCCTGATCAAAACAATGACCAAGAAATCTTGTCGTGTATTATGGCCTCTCACCCTTCAGTCCTCTTCTTCATTGACTCCAAAATTATCAACTTACCACACACATAATATACTCATTTCAAATGACATTTTCTAGGTCTTGATCCAACATGTATATAGGAACTACCACAAAATAAAAAATATAATTCACTTAATTCAAATACAACTTGTAAGTATCTAAGTGGAAAAAAAATGTAATGTTAGTCATTTAAGAAATATTTCAAGACAGTAATACTTTTTTTTTTATTGGTCAGCAATTCATTGAAGGGAACTGCTTAAGGGTAAATATTTTGCTAGGAAAGTTTTTGTAGATATTTAAAATTATAAAACAGAACACAAATGAACTGCATCTTCCTGGTAAATCTGAAAACAAAACAAAACAAAAACCAGAGAAATTAGAAGAATGAGGAATTAAAATAAGAAAAAGCACATACTACCCTTATATGGAAGTGTAAAAAGATAAAAAATGAATGAGTTGTTAAAGACAATAGTGACCTAAGTCATGGCTCTGAAAAATAAAACTGAACATTGTAGACAATTAAAGTATTTTATTTTTATATCAATTTATCTAAATGCTTTGTAAAAAGGATGTTTCTCTAGCACCAACATTTTTCTCAGATGGAAAAAAAAGCTGTAGGGGAAGATGTTCAGTGTATAATGTTGGAGTTTTCAGGAACAATTATATGTCACACTTTTTTATTTCTGGTTCCTTCATGGAACCAACAGGGAGATAGCAATAGAAATAAAGAAAATAAAAGAAAAATATAAATTTTATCATGTTCACTTTGGATTAGAAGACTAAACAAGAAGGGAAAGGGTCTAGTCAAGGAACTAGCATAAGTGACTCATGGGCATGGATGACAGGGTGGGATTGACTGTGGGAGAAGTTGGGGGGCAGGGGATAGCAACAGGAAAAAAATTGGAACAACTGTAATTGAACAACAATACAACAAAATACTATATATTAAAAAATTGGATTAGAAGACTAGATTTTCCTATCTGTGAACACAAAGGTCAGAAAGAGTTTAGAGGGTCTGCACAAAGTATGCTTTTTCTCTACATAAACTCGTTCATCAGTGAGGGGTAGGAGAGAGGAGTCTTATGGAAATATTCTTATGTAAACATTAGACAATGGATGAAAGCTGTCTCCAATAGTCAAAAGCAAGAGGTTTTATCAAGGTGAAAAATGTTCAAATCACATCTTCATTGTCTGTGACTTAAATGAACTTGAGAACATTTATTAACATTTCTATATTATGTTTCCTTTTTCTCTAGTACAGGGAAAAAATCAAAGTCTACTCCAGTAAATGTTGATAAGGGTTAAGAAGTCTTCCAGAAGTGATATAATAAAAACACCTTCCAATCAAAAGACTTTATTTTTTTAACTTTTTTATTGAATTTATTAGGGTGGCAATTGTTAATGAAATTATACAGGTTTCAGGTACTACATCATCTGTATATTATATTTGTGATTTTACTCACATGGGGAGTCTAATGAGCAAAATAAATTAACAAACAAAATAGAAACAGACTCAGATAGAGAACAGACTGGCAGCTGTCAGAGGGGAGGGGGGTTGGTAACTGGGTGGATTAGATGAAAGGATTAAACCAAAAAAAATTAAAACTTATAGACACAGACAACAGCATGGTGATTACCAGAGGGAAAAGGGGAGGGAAAAGGAGAGGAGAAGAGAGTATCAGAAGAATAAATGGTGATGTAAGGAAACTTGACTCAGCGAAATAATTTCCATGTATCTATTTAAATCTATCCCTATCCAAAAAGTGTATCATTAGTCTTTGACATTATTGACATCTGATGGGAGAAAATGTTTTCTATAGTGTTTTAATTTATTGTCCTTGTTTATTAATTACTTTGAGAATTATTTTATGAATGTATTGGGCATTTACATTCATTTTTTGGTGAGTTGCTAATTATCATCCACCAACCATTATTATATTTAGTTGTCTTGTTTGTTACTAATAAAATAATAAGTATATAAATGTATATATTAATGCAATTGCCACATATTGTGTTATAAAATCTTTCTGCTAGTCTAGTTCTTGTGTTTAACAAATACATAAATATTTGACTCTGAATATCTGGTTATTATAAATGTGATATATACATGAGGAGGATGTGGTTTATGGGGAAAAATTAAACAGCACTAAATGGCATTAAATTAAAACATTTTTAAAAATCTTACTAGAGTTAGACATCTTCATGAAATTCTATTTTTAGTTTAATGGTTAATAAGATACAGTATTTCTTCACTTATCACTGGTATTACGTTCTAGACACCCCCGCCCCCGCGACAGGTGAAAATTCGTGAAGTAGGAACCTTACATTTATTTGAGTATCTATATATATTTTATGGCTTTATAAACCCTTCCCACACACTTACAAACTGTTCCCAGTCCCTTATTAACCTTTCCCACTCCCTTATTAAACTTTTCCACACTTTTATAAACACTACTTATGTTCTTAAACATATTCTACACTCTTATACCTATGTAACTTTAACAACATATGTATACAGTACCACAAAATACTGTGATACAGTGAAAAATCTGCAATAAATAATTAAATATAATATATATTTTTAATCCTGTGATACATGAGGCCACTATAAGTGAACCGCGATATAGAGAGGGATTACTGTAATTCTAAACAATTAAGTCTATATTCATTTTTTTGAAATATCACCATTCCATGGTTTCCACTGATAAATTTTCTAGTTATAATGCTTTCAATTTCATACATGTAACTCAAGCTTGCTTAATACATGCTGTATGATTATTTTATTTCACATTAAGATTTTGAAATTTTATAGGTTTCAGAGTTAATTATTTTAGAAGCTCAATTATATTATCGAGAACTCAGATTCACATCTAACATGAAATCCAGAGGAAGAAGAAAGAACATATTGTCATGTGGTCCTTTAAGAGTAAAAATGTTCTTACGAGTCTTTCTTTTACTATTTATTGGCAAGAATTAAGTCTCATGCTAATTCTTAAATTTGGAAAAGTAGTTGGTATGCACTTCGACTAATCCAAGCTTTTCTGGATATAACAGTAGTTTCGGTTTCTTCTGAGATAGATGGTTTCACGGAACAAGTGAGTTCTTATTATCAACTAGAAAGAAACGTAGTGACCTAAAATCAATAACAGGTAATTAACAAATGTACCTTACCTCTGTATTTGCATAGTAGTTATTCTAGTTAAACGTGAATTAAACAATACATATTTAAAAAAAACTTTTATGTTATTGTGGTAAGAACCCTTAACATGATATCTACCTATTAAAATATTATAAGTGTGCAATGCATTGTTTTTTACTATAGGTACAGGGTTGTACATCATTCCACATCTTGGCTATTGTGAATAATGCAACAATGAACATGGGAGTGTTATTAATTCTTCAACATCCTGATTTCATTCTTTTGGGTAAGCATCAAGAAATGGGGTCCAAAGAATGTTCAACATCACTAGCCATCAGAGAGATGCAAATTAAAGCCACAATGAGATACCATTTTACACCAGTCAGAATGGCCATCATCAACAAGTCAACAAACAACAAGTGCTGGCGAGGATGTGGAGAAACGGGAACCCTACTGCACTGTTGGTGGGAATGCAGACTGGTACAGCCACTATGGAAAACAGTGTGGAATTACCTCAAAAAACTAAAAATGGAACTGCCTTTTGATCCAGTGATCCCATTGCTAGAATTATATCTGAAGAATATTTAAACACCAATTCTAAAGAACCTATGAACCCCTATGTTCATAGCAACACTATTCACAATAGCCAGTACTAGAAACAGCCTACGTGCCCATCTGTAGATGAGTGGATCAAAAAACTCTGGTACATTTACACAATGGAATACTATGCAACAGAAAGAAAGAAGGAACTCCTGCCATTTGCAACAACATGGATGGAACTAGAGAGAATTATGCTTAGTGAAATAAGCCAGGCAGTGAAAGACAAATGCCATATGATATCACCTAACACAGGACACTAATGAACAACAGACACAAATGAGCAAAATAGAATGAGGAAAGTAAACAAGGAGGGAAGAAGGGGGAAAAGAAGGGGAAGGATTTAGTCAAGGAACCAGTATAAATGACCCATGGACATGGACAATGAGGTAACAGGATGGGGAGGGAGCAATGGGTTAAAAAGTGGGATAATTGTAATAGAAAAACAACAACAATGAAATAAATGAAATAAAAGATGAAAAATAAAAATATTGACAAATAATAAAAAAAAGAGAAGTGGAATTGATGAATCATATGGTAGTTTATTTTTAATTTTAAAGGGAAACTGCCATACTCTTTTCCATAGTAGCTGCATCATTTTGCATTTCAACCAACTAAATCAAACTTAAGTGTTTCTATACAACAAAGAAACCAATCAAGAAAGTGAAAAGGCAATCCACAGAAAGGAAGAACATATCTATAAACTATATATCTGATAAGGAGTTAAGTTTCCAAAATGAATAAGAACTCTTACAACTCAATATTAAAAAAGTAATAACAACAAGGTTGTGGGCTTGATCCCCAGTTAGGATACATACAAAGATCAACCAGTGAATTTATAAATAAGTGGAACAACAAATTATCTCTCTCAAATCAATAAAAAACTAATAACCTGATTAAAAATAGAGTAAATATTTAAATTACATTTCTCAAAAACAGACATACAAATGGTTAACAGGTATATAAAAATATTTAAATGTCAATAACCATTAGAAAAATATAAGTCAAAACCGTAATCAAACGTTTCCTTTAATTAATTGAGGGGTGTGTCTGTATGAGGACCTCTTTGAAAATGAAGTAAAGAATGGACTAGAGTTTTGTAAAAATATTGACTATACTTGGAATCAGATAAAATAATCACCTTGACATCATTGGCTTTATTTAATTATATTTGTCTATATGATTTTACTTCAAATGAATTTAACAGTTGGATCTAATGAGTTTTCTAAATTTTGAAACTGAAAATTCTTAAATAACTAAGTTAAAAGCGCTGTTTAAAGCAATAGTTGAAATTTCCAAGTTCATCACAAATACAACATATTGTTCAGTTTATGGTGGTGGGAAGTATGTTTATCATTCTGTTTTAAATGGGGACTTCTTAGGATGATTGTATTAGAGTGAGTGAGTGAAGTGCAATCTCCAACTATCTTAGAGATAATAGCTCCCAAGTTGCCAGTAAAAAGATGCCTCTAAAAGGATAAGAAACACACATCACGAGTAATTGCAAAAAGGGTAACTTTGCTCCTTTTTTTTTTTTTTTTTCGGTCCTCTGCATTTTATTTTTTTTAATGTGTTTTATTGATTATAATATTACATTTGTGCCAATTTCCCTTCCCTCTGCTCCCCTCCACCCGGTGGCCCCCCTCCCTCCAGTTGTCCCCCCCTTTTAGATCATGTCAATTAGTTGTGCATACAGTTCTTCTCAACCTCTCTCTGTCTATTCCATTCCCTCCTACCATGATCCTTAATGCCTATATCATCTCCCTCCCTCTCCCCATTCCCCCTCCCCGTTGACCTCCCCCCAACATGTTCCCCATACCCATAGCTCTCTTTCCAGTCTCGTTGCCTGTTTAGTTTGCCTTTGTTTCAATTCCCTAGCTTCTGTTGTTTCTTGTGATGCAGTTTTCATTTTAGATTTCATTGTCTTGATCCTCCTTTTTCTAAACCAGTCCCTTTAACATCTCATACAACAGTGGTTTGGATCTAACGAACTCTTTCAGTTTTATTTTGTCCTGGAAACACTTTCTCTGTCCCTCTACTCTGAATGACAATTTCGCTGGATAGAGTATTCGTGGTTGTAGGTTTTGGATTTTCATTATTTTGAATATTTCTTGCCAGTCCCTTCTTGCCTGCAGGGTCTCCCTTGAGAAGTCAGCTGATAGTCTAATTGGGACCCCTTTGTACATAATTCTTTTCTTCTCTCTTGCTGCTTTTAAGATTCTCTCCTTATCTTTAATCCTCGACATTTTGATTATAATGTGTCTTGGAGTGGCTCTCCCTGGGTCCAGCTTCTTTGGAACTCTCTGTGCCCCCTGGACCTGCAAGTCCATTTCCCTCCCCAAGTCTGGGAAGTTCTCCTTTATTATATTTTCACTCAATTTTTCAAGTTCTAGTTCATCTTCCTCGCTCTCTGGCAAACCAATGATTCTTATGTTGGGCCTTTTATAGCTGTCCCAGAGGTTTCTGATCCTCTCATCGTTGCTTCCCTTTTCCTCTCGCTGCATTGGTTGACTGCTTGTTCCTTCTCCATATTCCAGTTTGTTGAAATGAACTCTGGATTTTATTTCCTCACCATCTGTCTCGTATGTGGTTTTGTTCCTTTCGTTATGAGTATTTTTCACTTCTTTCTCATCTTTTTCCAAATCTTTTGTGAATTCTGTAAGCCACCTGATAACAATGGCCCAGAACTGATCATCTGACAGGTTTCTTATCTGTTCATCTGTCAGGTTCTCCATCTGTTGCCTGGTGAGCTGTGCCACCGGGATTTCTATAGTTGTCTGCCTCATT
Source organism: Furipterus horrens (assembly GCF_987537825.1). Classification (NCBI taxonomy): domain Eukaryota; kingdom Metazoa; phylum Chordata; class Mammalia; order Chiroptera; family Furipteridae; genus Furipterus; species Furipterus horrens. The sequence goes on from NW_028327171.1 coordinate 87,838,991, forward strand.
TTGACAGATGCGTTTTGTTTTCTTGGGCCGGCTGTAGGGGGCAGTGCCTGTGTGCGCATCACAATCCAGCGACCGGCGCCTGTCCACGACCTATTTCCCAGCCCTGTGGCGCTTTCTTTGGGGGCGGGGGTCCAAGATGGATTCACACAGTTATTCCGCTAGGAGACCGGGATCTGTCCTCCCGCCCCCCTGGGCCTCACTGTTCAAGGCGATGTGGTGGCTGCTTTCCCCAGCGTTGGGGTCGCGAGCTGCCGGGAGTTTGACTGCAGCCGGGGTTGTTCTCCCCCGCCGCTGTCCCAGGTGCGACCGCAAACAGCTCCGCCCCCTTTCTCTCGTCCTACCTGCCCAAAGAGCGCCGCTGGTTTATAACTTCATATGTTGGGCTTCCGTGTAGTTTTATTTTCTGGAATTTCTAGTTATCCTTTGTTTTGAAGTAGTTGTATTCCTCTCTAGTTGTAGAGGGAGACCTAACGTGTCCGTCTAAGCCTCCATCTTGGCCGGAAGTCCTAACTTTGCTCCTTTTATTGGAAGAAATATAGTTTTTGAAGTTAAACTGATCGATGCAAGGAATTTTTTGAGTTATGTGAATAGAAGTATTTCTGAAGGATTCACAACTACTTTAACATCTCTGTTTTCACTGTAATATCTTAAGCCCAGTGATAATTACCTCAGTTTTCCCTGGGGTCCACTCATCCAAAGGATGGCATGTCTGCCCTGGGAGTTACAAGGTTGAGAATTTCTTTGAGGCTCTGAGTTGTGAGAGGCACTGGCCCTGAAATATTTATCAGATAAAAAAATAAGTATGTATAAAAATATCTTAATGTTATTTTCTTGTTTGTTGTTGCTGTTGTTGTTTTAACTTAAGAGTAACCAAAAATTATGAATAATTTTCAAGGCTTTTTCAGACTCTGATTTTACACAATTTCATCCTTATGTAGGATATCTCAATGACAGAATGCAATATAGGAAAGATGTTACTAATAGATGAGAAAGATGTATTATTACTGAAATGATGTCTAAGAGCGTGATCAGAAGTAGGAAGGAATAAAATCAAAGTACATATATGTTTTTATATCATCAAATTATTATTAAAGGGGTATGAAATTTATTTATTTCAGTCTCTCTCACCAAAAGGATTGCCAATGTTCTTCATCCAGGTGTGAGTGTTTGTGTGTGTGTATGTGTGTATCTGCCCGTGTGAGCAGGAGAGACCAAAGGATGCATGTCTATGACATATGCCTACAAAAATCACAACTGTTAAATATAATGGGTAATTAGAAGTGAACAAAAGGAAAAGCTCTGGGAAAACTCTCAAAAGTCCGGTTAAATTAACATTTCCATTGTTTTTCCTGAGTATAAGTGTAATTGAAAAATTTGAAAGCTACACACACACACACACACTCCATCTTCTACATTAGCCTCTTTAAAGGAGTAACACAATTCTTCCATAGAAAGGGAACTGTGTTTCATAGTACTGTCTTGTTTTAAAAGATGCTAGGATTTAAGCTACTGAAGAAGATTTGGTAAATTTACAGGTAGATCATCAGTTTGGTAGATCTATGTTTCTGGCTCAATTTTTTTCATATATAGTTTTGCTGTATTTGTTTAGTTTATACTAATCACTTGCAACCTTCTCAAGAACTTAAAATCTACTGAATTTTGTTCTTTTTATTGCTTCTCTCACAAAGACCAAATATAATTACTGGGGATTGAATGGTTAAATATATCATTTACTAAGTTTTGTGAGATTACTTTTTAAATAAATTTTAAATAATTTTCCAATGTTTTCAATATAAGAATCTATCATACTCACATTCTAAATAACTATTTTAACTAATACATAGAAAGCAAATGCGCCTTCAACAATCTTTTGAGAAGTATCAAAAAGGCCTGGCTCACATTACTCCCAATTTCATCCTTGCACCAAACCAAAAAATATCTGTATTAACTGGCTACAAACCTGTCTAACATTGTAAATATTTTTTTAATTCTTACAAAATTGAACCAGAGACATGAAAACAACGAACTGAATAACAGTTATCAGCGGGGAGGGGATGAGGGAGAGAAGAGGGGTAAGTAGGGGAAGGATTTAGTAAAGGAACTAGTATAAATAACCCATGGACATGGACAACAGGGTGGAGATTGACTGTGGGAGAAGAGGTGGGCTGGGTCGTGGGGAGCAATGGGAGAAAATGGGACAACTGTAATAAAAAAACAATAAAAATAAATTTAAAATAAATAAATAATTCTTAATTGTCCTTCTTAGAAAAAATACAGAGTTAGGTGGTATATCTTATCATCGACCTGGTTTGGGAGAGGGTATACACGGTTAGTATAAGTGATTAATTGACTAATTTATTAAAAGAATTAACTTATCTTCTGATTTTTATGAGGCTGGTATACATAGTACATATGACAATATCCCATAGGCCTATAAGAAAATGTGACACAAATAAGTTTTGAGGAATTGAAGTAAAAGATTATGCATTTGGTGTACTTGTGGATATTCATAGAGAAGACACTGAGGATTACCAAATACAACTTTACGCTTCACATAAAGAGTAATAGATATTTTTAGTGTCACTATGTCCTGATTATTGCAGGAGAGATAACTATATTTTATAATGTACATGTCGTTAACCTAAAACTTAAATTCAACTGGGATTCTTACATTTATTTTGCTAAATCTTGAATCCCCAGGTCTAGGACACCAAGGGACCAGTAAGAGAAGAAGGAAAAGGCTTAAAGTAAACTTCTCAAGTTTGCCTATGTTTGAGGATTTTATAAAATTTGTATATTATTGGCTAACAGAAATATCATGTTAGGTACATTCTTAGTTAAAAATTTACTCCAGGCCCTGGCCAGGTAGCTCAGTTGATTAGAGTACTGTCCTGATATGCCAAGGTTGTGAGTTTGATCCCTGGTCAGAACACCCTAAAAATAATAATAATAATAATAAAATAAATAAAATACAATGTTTAAAAAAATGTACTCCAATGAGTATGTATAACAAGTACTAGTGAATGTATAGCTATATCTAACTGTCTAAATACTTTTATACTTCTAGCCAACCTTAGAATTATAGAAAGATAGAAAGATTTTCTTTATATTAGAGTTTTTGGAGGGACTGAGTTCCTTGAGCATTATCTAGAAACTGCAATTTGATTATTTTTTATTTGGATATTTTTATTATTTGTTAGAAAGTGAAAAATGTATTAAGAAATAATATCTCATGTGTTTAATATTTTCTTGTTATTTCAATTAGTGTTTTGGAATGATACTATTTGTCTCTGTTGGATATCATTTAGTCATTCTCAATTATAAATCTAATCTCTTTCACGGTCAGACTGAAAAGACAGTGACAGATTGAGGTTTATCATTTAAGCTGCCTATTATAAATTACATTCTAAAGATTTGTTTCAAAGATTGTATTATTCAGAAAATAATATATTCAGAAAGTAAGAAAAAAGTGCACATTTAATAGATGGGTTCATCAACTTGTAAATCAACCAGTGAATAAATTAACAGTCTGTTTTAAGTCACTGGTTGAATGGAGTGGTTACTAATTATAAACAAGAATCTTTCATAATTCTTGTAAATCTGCCATGTGCCAGGAACTCTTTAGACACTGAAGGCAAAACAGCAAAGGAAACAAAATTATTGACCTTTGTGAAAGTTATTTTTAAAGTGGTGTCAAACTATGAATAACATAAATGAATAAAAAAAGTAAAATAAACAGAATATCAAATGGCAAGAAGTGCTATAAAAAACCTAAATCAAGGGAAGAAGAAGATAAGTAATGCAGGGACACGTGAGGTTTCAGTTTCAAATTAGAAAGGGAAAGACTCACTGAGAAGATGATAAACAAGACTTGAAGAACGTGAAGCAACAAGCCATCTGAACATGTGCATGAGAGCATTCTGACAAGCTGCCTCCTGTCACCTAGGAGAAGCAGTGGGCCTGCAAGGCTGCAATGGAGTAAATGGAAGGAGAATGGCAGAAAGAGGTCTCTGGAAGAGAGAAAACCTTTGTACTGGTTGTACTGAGTTAGTTGGGTCATCCACAAGAAAACTGAAATCACCAAGAAAGAAGATGCAAGTACGGATGAAGAAAGACAGCTGGCAGCCTAAAGACTCTAAGGAGTACCAGAAGGACTTAAGGATTGCTAGATGATTTCATAATACTTATTTTCAGGCCCAGTCAATTTTTCCTTAGAGGAAGAATGAAGGGAAACTTTCACAGAAGAGATAAATAATTTAGATGATTTTAATGGTTCTGGAAAGCAAAAAGGAAAGCTTCAGGAGTTCAAGAGGTGTGAGGAAAGGACAGTGATAATTAGTGATTGATCAGAAGCAGAGGCAGAGGGTAAAATGGTATTTGTGCTGATAGAACAGATGCAGAAAATGGCTGTAGGGTTTGAGGCTCCAGCTGGATGTGCGCTGTGGAAAGCATGGGGTTCAGCAGGGTGGTGCCTGCTGGGGCTGCTCCATCACCCCTGTGGAAGGGAGTCAGGCCCAGTAACAGAGGCTTTCATGTCAGATACCCAGTTATTCTTTTTTAATGCTTATTCTAGAAACGGAAAATTTTATCTCTGTTCACTTGGAAAGTTTCGGATCTATTAACTGATAACATCATATCATTTCAAGAAAAAACATATATCTTAGTATATCCATCTTGAAATAGAAAAATAAAAGATGAGTTAATGATTTTAATCAATCAGAGGTAGGTAGGATATAAGAACTACTTCTGCATATATGTCTATATATATATACATAACAAATCCATGTGTATATATGGTCACATTTATATATGGAAAGATACTTTAGAAAAAAAAGATGCCAGAAAGTCATGGAGAATAAAATATCATTTTATAAAAAACTTAGAGATTGTCTTGATCATTTTCAGAACCGAAATGCTTTTTAAAGGTAAATTGTGGAGATTTAAGTGCCACTGCTCCCTTTTATTACAATAGCTACACACAGTCAACTGTATTTTATTTTTTCCCTTATAAGAAAAAACTTATTTTGGGAAGTCATTAGAGTCAGCCTGATACATGATAGTAAACTGTAACATCAAGGATTTTATGCAGGTATTATTATATTTGCATAATGGATTCTCTTTAAATTGGTTGCAGAAACATTTATTACCTAGAGCTTCTATAACAGCAGAGTATAATGTACCACACTGAAAATATCGATCCCCATCTGGTTTAAAGATTGCCAAATGGTATAATGATATGTGTGCTCTAGACAATTTAGAAAGGATATTACATGGCTTGAATGACACTTAGCTTTTTGGGTTTTCAGCAGAAACATGATTGATAGAACTCACTTATGTAGTCCTAATCTTGTTTATATCCATTACTTGCTGGGAACTATGTTTTCTTTTCCTAACCTTTTTACTTCAGAAGAAATGTCTACACATTGCCCCAGTGGCTTTTAAGACCAGCTAGGCATCCCCTATTAGAGTTTAGGAAAATAAAGAACATAACAATCATGCTGCATGTCCTGTTTTCCAGACTTACTACATGAACTGAGGCAACAGAGTAAATATTATTTTTTGAAGGAAAGCCATGTGAGTAGAAGATTTTTAAAAAGTCATTGACATATGTAAGTGGTATTGTTAAACAATAAATGAGCTGCTTATAAATAAGCACCATTCATGTAAGCACATGAGTCAGTGATTTGGTTATGTATCAATGAGTTTTAAGATCCTCTTATTAACTGAAACTAGTTTTTATACTAGTGACTATAAGTCAAAAAAGACTGATATATTATGTTTAATTGAAGAAAAAGGAACTTAACCTTCATTTTTCTTATTTCACATTCTAAATTCTTCACCAATCCAATCAAATCTTCTCTCAGAGGATAGATGTCCTGTCCTCTCATCCTTCCTTCTCTCTTTAACATGCTTCCTCATCTCTGACCCACTAACCTACAGTACCCAGACAAATGTTAGATTTATAGTATGATTTCTCAGACCTTGAGTACCTTTCATGCATGTGTAAAGGTCTAGTAATAATTTTCCCAACCTGATGGATCCTCAAAGTTGACTTTTCAGGAGATCCATGATCTTAATTCCTTCCTTCACTAATTGGTCAAAAAAATAGGTTATGACTATGCCTGCATATTATTTTTATATAAAGGTAAGCATAAAATCTTAGGGTGATTTTTAAACCTCACTCTGTGTCCTTCTGCACTCACATATCAATTTAATTCCAGATTATTATTAATTTATAGTTTTCATATCATATGATTAACTTCCCACTGTTATTACACTGCATTATTTTAGTGAGTTTCTGAGCACTTATTTTTAGTATATTCTAATTTCCTAATTGGTAGACCTAATCTCATACCCTTAAATTCCTAATTGTCTTATAAAACATACGTAACTGCCTCACTGCCTACCTCTTATCTACCTATGTCTTATTTTTTTCTTTTTTATGCGTTGCATTATCTGCTTTTGTCTGGTAGTCAGGACCTTCCATAATATGATCTCATTCCATTTTTTTCTAGTGCTATCTAACAGTATTCTTTTACTTATATTCAACATTTAAAGTAATTAAGATCACTCACACTTAACGGATATCTAGTGCCTTTTTCTGTATATTTATCTTTGCATTATTGACTCTAATTGGAATACCTTAAAAGCCTACACATTCCTATAAGGTCAAAATTAAATATTACTTGCTAAATAGTTCTTACTGAACAATTTAATTATATTTTTTCCTTCACTCACCTCTTCTTGTAGTTTTGTTTTTTTATAATTATCCAGTTTTTTGCTAAGAGACATCCTGCTATTTATCTCTTAAATAATTCAGGTATTATAATACTCCCTGTGGATGCACAGATAATTTTAAAGCATTACTTGTTTTCAAGTAGCAAATGTTATTCTATTTTAAAATTTTTGAGGGGTGAAGAACTTCAGAACTTTAATTATAGTAGGTACAAATCATAAAAACAATATGCTTTTCATTCAGTACACACTGAGAAAAAGTGGTGAATTAACACTTTACCTATTTGTACACTGTTTTGATTTAATAAAAAATTAAGCAACATAATTATAAAATAATTCACAGAGTCAGACACTAAATAATCTTTCTATATGAAAACTATGAATTGCCTTTTTAATTGACGGTGGTAAAACTTTGGCAAAAAGGACAAGACATTTATTTTTGTTCTCTCTATTCGTTCACTTTTTAAAATGAAGATAGCTTACTTCTAATATTATAATCATGGCAGTCAGAGAATAAAATTTTGTGATTTAATTATAAAACTAAAATTGTATTAAGCAAGAGGAAGGGAGCAATATTATTATGTTTTAAGTTTAGAATAAAATATATTTTCAAAGACAACATCTACTAAAGTAAAATTTACATAATAACGGACAACAGCCCCAATTAAACATTATTCTTTATTGATCCTTAAACCATTTTTTATCTTATATTTAATTTTTATAAATATGTTTTTCCTTCCTTCCTTTCTTTCTTTCTTTTTGCTACTAGGAAGAAAATCTGTCATGAGGCGATCTCAATTTATTTGCTTTAAGTCAAAAAAGCAGTCTTGCAAAGTCTTCACACTCATGGATACACTAAGAATCTGAAATAAAAATCCATTTTAAATAAGAACATTATTAATTTTTAGATATCTGATATTTCATTTTCATTCTAATGGCATCAATGAATGTACTATTTAAAGATCTATTCAATTTCATTGAGATATACGATGAATACATTAATTCATTTTTATGTATTTTTCACACAGGATTGGCCTTCAAGCATCCACATCTCAATACAAACAGATAACTTATACTAATAGAGCAATGTCTTCACAGAGAATGATTTAAAAAATCAGATAAAATTTTAAGGAATAACTTAAAATAAATCTAAAGGTGTTAGAAAATTGTGTTAAAATAACATTAGGGAAAAATTATCCATGGAGAAATGTAAAGAGTCAACAACTCTTTTCTCTTATGAGGTATTAGCTTAAATTCTGAGTGCCAAAAAAGTTCTGAAGATACTTTGCAAAAGGATAAAGACCTCTAGTGGGAAGCAGAAAAACCATCAGAGACATTAATAATTCTTAAGAAAAAAAATCAGATTTAGCTTTCCAATAAGAAAAGAGAGCTAGAAACTAGGTATAACTGGTGTACCCTTCCCCCTTGCCCCCCACCCCCCTGATATTTGTTAATATGTGAAACTACACAAAACAGTTTAAGGTCAAGAAGGATTTTGCAAAAATAATCAAGGTCCCAAATCAATGAAACTTATAGAGATATCTGATTGAGGCTGATCTAATCATATGGGCTCTTTAAATCTAGGTCTAGAGTTCAGTTATATGAAAAATGAAAGGGTCAAAGCAGGATAAGGAGGAACAAGAATCAATGAACTTTACTGTCTTGAAGACAGTGAGTGCCATATAGCAAAAAATTCAAGCAGCTTCTGAAGTTCAGAAGATTTGTGACTGATTCAGACAGGAAAAGGAACAGGCATCTCAGCTCTATAACTGAGAGCAATTGAATTATGTGAACAACTTGAATGAACATGGCTGCAGATTTTTCCTCAAAGCTCCCAAACTAGAACTCAGTCAACACTTTGATTTTAGCTTTATGAAAATCCTGGGAAGACTCTGCACTGGATTTCTGACTTACAGAATTGTGAGGCAATAAGCCACTAAGTTTATGATAATGTGTCATACAGTAATGTAAAACTAATATATTATCCAAAATAATTACATTATAAATTATTAGAAAAGTGTAAGAAGACCTTAAGACTTTATAAATAATTTCTGCAAAAAAGTACAATTAACATCAAACAATGTCAAAATATTCAAAATTCCTCCCCATCCCATCAGGACCAGGATAAAAATGTTATCACTATTTCTATTTAACACAGTACTGGAGTTCCTAGCTACAACAGTAGGAGAAGTAAACACAAATAAATTGTAATTTAAAAATAAAAGTGTCATTATATGAAACCAATATAATTATATATGTAAAGCATTCAAAATATTCTACAAACTATTATAAAAAACATTATTTTCTGGAAAAAATTAACCTAAAATTTCAATTCTTTTTGTGAATACCAGCAACAAAGAAAAATAAAATAAAAATGCTACTTACACAACAAACCTTATTATGTAAGAGTCAATTTAACAGTCAAAAATCTCTATTATGAAAATCATTAAATATTATTGAGAAGAGTTTAAGGTAAATCAAATAAATAGAATGATATACCATAATTGTGAAAAGAAACACAATATTCTAAAGCTGTTAATTTTCATCCAAAATAACCTAAGGACAATGTAAACACAATAATAATAATTCCACCAGGGATTTTAAAACAGACACACGGACTCTAAAATTTCTAACTAAATATAATGTTTATGAATAACTAAGCACTCTTCAAACAAAGTAATACCATACCACTATGAAGACAAATATGTACTGGCTATGTGCAACATCATGAATAAATATCAGAAATATAATACAACAAAATGATTTATACTGTATTATTACATTGTTATATCTTTCTAAAAATACATAAATTATTAAAAATGGGAATATGGATTACCTTATGGGAATAATACTGAGTAAGAAAGAGCAAAAAGACTTTTGGATTTCTGGTGATGTGCTATTTTTATGTTGATTACATGAGGTGAGTATAGTCAGTGTAAACTGTCGACAAATGCTTAGGATTTGTGCCCTTACTTATATGAGCAATCCCAAATAAATGTATGAGCTCAAAATACACTTTTAAGTGTATTTTATGCTTTCATAATATGACTATTTTAAAATAAATTTCTGTTTATTTAATAAGATATACCAGAGAGCATAACTTATGATGTGAAAAACAAACCAAGATGAAATAAAACAATTAAGAAGATATGATATAACTGGCAGTTAACTAAATCTAAAATACTGTTTAAATTTTTAGAATTACAGCATTTATAAAATAACTGCATGAGAGCAATTGCTGAGATGAAGAAAATCTTTTGCAACTTGACATTAGGTGTGTTCCATAAGTAAAATCTATTAAAAAGTCATCACATTATTCACTTTAGGATTTATGCCTTCTCTATATTTATCTTACAGAGAACTGCAAACAAATATTGAGCTCAATTTTATTAGTTCTTTTACACAAATATGAATCTACTATAATTACATTTGAGGCTTGAGTCTGTGAATGAATTAATTAATGTTCTTATGGAAAATAATACAGTGATTAATAAATAATAATACAAAAATAAACTCTGTGTTTCACATACTCGCAGCAGTAAATGTACTTTTGTCCCACCCTGTATTGATGATCTGGGAACCAGGTCTCTAATTTTTGGAAAACTAAATAAAAAACAGTGAAAAAGAGATGACTAGAATGCAGTTTGTATATGTATGTGTTTTTTGTTTGTTTATTTGTTTTTTAAATCACATTGGGAGAAAATAGAGGGAAACTAGGACAGGTAAATGGACAGGAAAAGAGAATGAATCTCCCAATAGTAAGAATATCTATAACATCTATATTTCTTAGCTCTGTTTAATGATGATCTTGAAGTAATGATACTCCAAATAGCCAATAGAAAAGAACACTTTCAACACTCAAATTTTACCATAAAATTTTATTTCATAGTCAAAGAAATCAATACTTCTTAGAGTTGTACTGGGGCAAGGAAAGTGTAAGAGGATCTTGGTATGTCTTAATCTAATTTTTCCTAAAAGTGTTCAAAGAATGATAGAGACATATCCAAAGGACATAGTTGTTATCTTCAAGGGGCTCTCACAGGTGTACTTTTGGAAATTTTGAATTTCAAAATAAAGTTAATACTGAATTATAATGTATTGAATAACAGAACAATATGAGTTCATACTGGTAATAATAATTTAAAAATAAATAAATCCAGTAGAAGATACCCTTCTTTACTTTTGAATGGAAATATAAAAAGTATAGATGAAGTGATGGAGCTAGAAAATCATCCATTGATACTAAAATCACTGATATTTTGGTGAAGAAAGAATATTTATGTAATCTCAAAGAACTTTATCTCCAAATGCTTTTTTAGTTATAAAAGGAAAAACACCAAATTAACAGTGGAGAAACCTGAAAGACACTTTCTAACCAAGGGATGAATTAACATCAACAACACTGAGAATAATACAATGTTTGTGGTATTCCTCCCATAAACTGCATAACTTTAATTAAAGCCTGAAGAAAACAATAACAAACAAAATGGAGGACATTCTACTCTTCAAAAACTTCCATATCAAGCAAGATTTTAAAAAATGACTGAGATATTTCCAAATTAAAAATATTAAAGATAAATTACAACTAAATGCAATGAATAATCCTCCACTGGATCCTTGACCACAGGAAGCACAATACCTGTAAAAGATATTATTGAGGCAATTGACAAAGTTTAGATACGAACTGTGGAAACATTTGATTAATATTAAAATTTTTACTTGATCATTATACTTTAGTTTTATAAAAGAATATTCTTATCCTTGTTTTTAAGGAAATGCACAGTGCAGTACTTAGAGATAAGAGGCAGGATGTATCCAATGTACTCTCCAATGAAGGATTTATTTTCTTGTTTGATTGTGCCATCTTTGTGGTTATCATTGAAAATTCACCTGTATTTTATGGATGAAACCCTGAGGAGCTATGAAAAATATCTTCCTGCAAACCAGTGAGATATTGGTCATAGTGGTGTAGCTATATTCAATGCATAATTGATGTTTTGATGCTTGCCTTAATTGGATCCCTGTTATATTAGTTCTAAATACTTGTTATATTGGTTATTTCTGCTGTGCAATGTAAACTGAAATCTGCAAAGGTATATATATATATATATATATATATATATATATATATCGTCGTCGTCGTCGGCAGCCGTCCGTCTCGAGAGACGATGGTGTAGCTTCTTAAGAGTCTATCTGCACCGCCGAGAATGGCTGTGCAGTCCGACTCGGGAGTGACATGGTATCTGTCTCCTCCCGTGTTGAATCGACATCTTGCGATGACGCTGAAGCTACAGAGCCTGGGCAGGGTAATATGGAGGGTCTGCTGTTGCCCATGCAGCAGACCCCCCCTCTCTTCGCAGCTGAAGGATCCAAGGGAAAGACGGAGTCAATACAGCTTGGCTTCAGGTGCGCCGCAGGAGTTGCCGGTGTTGACTACAACGTCAAACCGCCTTAGGGACTCCGGCTCCGGATTTTCTGTCGGGATTTACTCCCTTAGCCTTTCCCCTGAAGAGGTATGCCGCAAGGCAGCGGAGGTTTTTTGGAGTCAGAGTTTTCCTTCTCTGATGTGCCCTGACTGGAAGATCGAACCAGCGACACTTAGCTCGCAGGCCGACGCTCAATCCACTGAGCTAAACCAGCCAGGGCAATATATATATATATATATATACACACAAACTCACCTTGAAATGTTCTGTTTGTAGGCAGTTTATACTGAGCTTATATTTATGTGTTTATATCTATATACGTGACATATTATTTATGTTAGAATATGCCACCTGAGTGCTGTATTGACTACACAGAGGTTTAAAACAGCATATAGCCATTTAAAAAACAACTCATTTGGGTAAGAGAAGGCAATTACCATTATTGCCTGCCAGTTATGTAAGCTAAATCAGACATAAAAATACATTTTCAAGGAAAGGATGATAGATCACTTCTTTGTTGAATCAAAAAGGTTCAAGGACTGCCATTTTGTTAAATGTTGCTCTGCTGTTTCTACACAGGCTCTGCTATTCATATTTGTAACAAGATTCAAATACACAAATGGACAGAGTTTGTCTAGATTCATAGTCCTGCTTATCTAGCAATTTTCATTTGATAGATGTGTTGTCAGCAAGCTCATCTGGTGGCATGTAGAGATAGAGTTAAAAAAAAGAAAGATTAAAACAGCCACATGAGTTACACATCAATAAATAAAGCAATTTATCATTTTATTGATGCAATCAGAACACTGAATACATTGCTAGGAAATAGAGATCATTGGTGATATTTTTGCATGATATTTTCTTCTAGCTACCTGAAACGATAACATAATTGATATGGGTGTAGAAGGAAAATGACATTTTGTCTCATATACTACCTTGTGGAAATGTATATAACCTCTGAAATGAGGACTCTGAATAAAACAATTTAAAGACAATGTAAATTATATACATTACTATTATCATTAACAAATAATAAGGAAAACAATTTGTATTAACTGTATTTAACACAAATCAATAAATGTCAGAAAACCTTGACAAATGTGTTATTTAATGCCTTGCAATTTGATCTGATTCATCTGATTGATAGGATTAGTTCCAGTCCTATATACTCAACACACATATAATAGAATAGCAGTGTGTGTTTGATTCAGCAGATTCTCCAAATGGCTTTCTGCATAGTCTTCATATAATTTTAGAGACTACCATGATACCTGACATATAGGATTTACCTAATTAATATTTGTTAAATAATTTTTGTGTGATAGATTAGAAAAGAAATAAGGAAGAAAGGGTTATCAGAGCTGTTCGAAGATGGAAGATGCTACTTTGAGAGTCAGCACATTCTCTCTAAGGAAACTATTCAAGTGCAGATACAGTCAATAATGGAAAATATAAACATAAGTTAATTGGGGTTTATGCTAGTATCAGTGTTTTTCTAACTATATTTTTCTTTTAGCCTTTGAACCAATGATGTATTTGAAATCTCATAAGGAAGATATATTCTTATATTTTTATTTATTTATTTTAAACTTGGTATATAATAGAAACATTTAAAACTAGCTAAAAAGGGGGAGATGTGTTGGCTATATTCTTAACAATTAAGGATGAGTTTCACCTTTGTCAATGGAGTTATTTAAATATTGTAGTTGATGTCTTAATCATAAAAGTTTTACTTTAAAAACTTCATGGCTCTTGGGTTATCATCTATAAATCAGTCATCATTTCTATTCAAGCTTCTTGACTGTGAGTGGCATGTGTATGTGACCACCATTAACTGACCATCTTCAACTATTTCTGACATATGGTGCCTGATTAAACATTAAACAACATGAGTAATAAAGTTATCCCTATTTTACATATGTAGAACAAGCATTATCAGAGCATTAAAATAGCTTATGAAGAGAGCACAGCTAGTTATTTAAAGAGGTTAAAATCTGTATATAAACTCATCTGTATACCCTTATGTATCTAGGTCAGTGTTTGCAATTTGACTGATTAAATTAAGTATGAGAAAAACTCCTTTAGGTATTTAACTCATCAGAATGTACATCTTATTTCTAAATGGCAAAATGCATCTGGAGAAAAAAGCTTTTATTTCCTTATTAATTCACTTTGGCATCTTTAAGCCTACTTACAAAACATCACCTTTCAGAGGAATTTTTTTTGAGTCATATTTGCTTGCTTCAATGACTTATACATTTCTTTGAATATAGTACTTGATTTAGAAGGCAGAAAGTAAAAGCAAAAATTCTGTATTTCTTACTGTTGAGGGAATTTCAATTAATTAGCTTTCCAGAATTTACTCTTAAAAAGCATAATTGGAATTCAATATATACTCCAGGCATTTTCTTTCTTAATAATACATTTTTAAATTTAATACCATTACTACTTTCTTTCCCTTTTGTCATCTGCTCACTGCAAATATTTTTGACATGGTAAATAAGCAAATATGTTTCCACCTAGGCAAATCAACCAAACAAATAAATAAATACAAACACTTCATGTACTTACCAAATAGGCATTCTGCAAATTAACAGTCATAAATATCTATGCATCTAACTTAGGAGCATATAAATATATAAAGGAATTATTAATGGGCATAAATGGAGAAACAATAATAGTAGGGGATTGCAATACTTCACTCACATCAATGGATAGATTATCCACACAGAAAATTATTAAGAAAGTAACTCCTAAATATCACATGAGAAGACACTTAATAGATGTTTGCAGAACATTTTATCCCCAAACGTCAGAATATACATTTCTGAAAGTGCACATGAAATATCTCCACGATAATCCACATTATAGGCCACAAAATAAGACTCAATAAATTCAAGAAGACTGAAATCATATCAAGCATCTTTTCTGAACCCAACGGCATGAAACTAGAAATCAGCTACAGGAAGAAAACTGGAAAAGTATGTGGAGACTAAACAATGTGCTACTAAATAATAAATGGAACAAAGAAGAAATCAACAAGAAATCAAAAACTCTTGAAACAAATGAAAATGAAAACACAGCTTTTTCAAAATTTACGAGGTGCAGCAAAAGCAGTTCTAAGAGATAAGTTTATAATTGTACAGGCTTACCTCAAAAAAATTTTTTTCAAATAAACAATCTAACTCTACATCTAAAGGACACATAAAATGAAGAGCAATCAAAATCCAAATAAACAGAAGGAAGGAAATTGTTAAGAGCAGAAACAGACAAAATTGAAATTAAAACAAATATAAAAAATTCAATAAAGCCAAGAGCTAGTTCTTTGAAAAGATAAAAAAATTTGACAAAAGTTTATCCAAGCTCATCAATAAATAAAAGAGAGAGCCAATCAGAACAAAAAATAAATTTAAAAAAAGTTGATCTCATCCTGAAAAACCCTTAAAAACGTACCTAGAAAAATCAAAACAAAACAGTACCCTACAAATAGCTCAAAGAAAACCTTCAAATGATTTGCTAAGCAGTAAATAATAAAACATAAAACAAAGAAAACAGGAAATAGACTTCCTATATTATTGTTCAAGGCAGGCACATATCTGTCTATGTACATTTTCTTTGTCCTCAAGCTGTGAAGTCCTCATCTTAGAATTCTCTACTAAATTGGCTTCTCTAGGATAATATTACCAGCTTGCTCCATAACAGATCTCTGCAAATCAAACTGAAGAGATAAAGTGAGTCAGCCACTCTGATATTCTATCTCTGGATCTTTGGCATTTTCTTTTGTTTTCATGGTATGAATTAGCTCCCTGCTCCAGATCTCACTGTTAATATGATTATTAACAGTGTTATAATTTGTTTCTTGTATTTTTCATAGAGCTTTATATAAACCATCTCATTTAAAATTTCTAATATCTGTAATTCACATACCTTTGTTGTATCCACTTGACACTAGCCTCCTAATGAAAGATTCAATTAATATACTCAACATGCTTGAATATTTAAATATGGGAAGAAAAGATCTCTCAATTCTTCCTTAATGTAAAGATGCCATATACAATGTAATTCAGTCACTGACTTCTTTTGCTTAGTCTTTCAAAAGTTTGGTGACTTATACAAATATTTTAAAGACAAATGACCTATAAACTGAAAAACAATGTTGCTATGTTGCTATTTTCAAAATGTTTGAGAGCTGTTGTTCAAAATCTATTCATGAGTTAGAAGAGTATCTTTTTTAAAGAGTAAGAACATGTGAGTAAAAAGGTTTATCTAGGGCATTTTAACTTCAAAGAAGATTCAAAAAGGGAGTTGCCAATGAGAAATATATAATAAATTCTTAGAATAACTCTTACATTAACCCTAACTTTCATAGCCACCATTGCAAACAAAACTTGGTTAAAGACACTGTTCTTTCCTCATTAAATAACTTTGGAACCTTTCTCAAAAAGTATATGACCACATATGTGAGGGTTTATTTCTGGGCTCCCTGTTCTATCCCGTTAGTTTATATGTCTACTTTTTAGCCAATACTCCACTGTCTTGATTAGTATAGCTTTGTAGTATTTTGAAATCAGGGAATGTGACTCCTCCAAATTTGTTCTTTTTTTTAAATGTTGTGTTAGCTAAAAAGGTCACTTGAGATGCCACATAGATTGTATGATATGTTTTTTACTTTTGGAAATTTGTTTATTCTGTTTTTGTGGTGTGTGTGTGTGATCTTCAGGATTTTCTGCATGTAAGATCATATTGCAAATGGACATAATTTTACTCCCTACTTTCAAATCTAGATGCCTTTTATTTCTTTTTATTGCCTAATTGCTCTGCTTAGAATTTCCAGTATTATGTTGAATAGCCGTGGTGAAAGTAGACATCCTTGTCTTGTTCCTAATCTTAGTAAAAATGTTTTCAGTCTTTTACCACCAATATGGTATTTGTTGTGGGTTTTTCATACATGCTTTTTATTATGTTGAAGTAGTTTACCTTTATTGCTAGTTTATTGAGTGTTTTTATCATAAAAGGGTGTTGAATTTTGTCAAATGATTTTTGGCATCAATGGAGAAGATAATGTTATCCACCACCACCCCTTACATTTTGCTGATGTAACATATTACATTGGTCAATTTTTGTTATGTGAACAGTCACTACATTCCAGGAATAAATCCTACTTGGTTATGGTGTACAGTTATTTATTTTGCTGCTTTCTGTTTGCTATTATTTTGTTAAGGATTTTTATCAATATTCATAAGGAATATTGGTCTATAATTTTCTTTATCTGAAGTGTCTGTATCTGACTTTGATCTCAGACTAATTCTGGCCTCATAGAATGAATTTGGAAGTGTTCTCTCCTCTTCACTTTTTTGGAAAAGTTGAGAGGAGTTGGTATTAATTTTTGAAATATTTGGTAGAACTCACTAGTGAAGCCATTGAGTCAAAAGCTTTTCCATGCTGGGATATTTTTTATTACTGATTCAATTTCCTTATTAGTTATAAGATCTAACCAGATATTTTATTTCTGTCTCATTTAGTCTTAGCAGAATTTTTGTTTCTAAAAATGTGTCCATTTCATCTACATTATCCAATTTGTTCGTGAATGATTGGTAACAGTAGTCTCTTATATATCCTTTTTATATCTGTAGTATTAGTAGTAATGTTAGGTGCCGTCTCGCCATGGCTCACCTGCCCCACTGGGTGCGTGGGGATCAGAGAGGCGTCTCTTGAAAAGTGGGCCACAAAACACTCGCACCAGGCAATTCCAAGCAAACAACAAGAAAGAAGCCTCCAGCTCTTCGCCTCGCTAGCTGGAACATCAGGACCATGTGTCCCGGACTTACTGCAGACCTTCCGTGGTTCAATGGTGCCAGGAAAACCGTCGTCATCGACAGGGAACTGGCACGACTAAACATCGACATTGCGGCTCTACAGGAGACCCGGTTGGCCGACAACGGAACTATCAGAGAAACCAACTACACCTTCTACTGGCAAGGGAAGTCTCCGGACCAACCAAGACAGCACGGTGTTGGGTTCGCTGTGAAGAACACGCTTGTTAACTCCATAGAGCCACCCACAGGAGGCACAGAGAGATTACTTACCCTCCGATTGTCAACAACTTTCGGCCCAGTCAGCATTCTTAGCGCGTATGCCCCAACCCTCTGCGCCACCACTGAAGAGAAAGAACAGTTCTACCATGCACTGGACGAAGCGTTATCCAAGATCCCCAGAAGTAACGCTCTTTATCTCCTTGGAGACTTCAACGCAAGAGTAGGAGCCGACCACATGGCCTGGCCCACCTGCCTTGGAAACTTTGGGAGAGGAAAGATCAATGAGAATGGTCAGCGACTGCTTGAGCTTTTGTGTCACCACGGCCTGTGCATGACAAACACATTCTTCAAGTGCAAAGAGATCCACCAGGTGTCATGGAGGCACCCCCGCTCCCGCCACTGGCACCAGCTTGACCTCATCATCACCAGAAGAACGGATATTGGCAGCACCCTCCTCACCCGCAGCTACCACAGTGCAGACTGTGACACGGACCATGCCCTCGTGGTAAGCAAGGTGCGCATAATGCCGAAGAGGTTGCACCACTCCAAGATGAAGGGTCGCCCACGCATCAACACCAGTTGTGCCAGCAACCCAGTTAAGACCCAGCAATTCATCAACAGGATGGAAGATGGACTCGGCGAGGGAATGGCGGCAGATGACATTATCAAATCCAATTGGCCACGTCTCCGCGACGCCATATACAACTCCGCCATTATTGCTTACGGGAAGAAAGAGCGGAAGAACGCTGACTGGTACGAGGCTCACTGGGAAGAAATGGAACCCGTGATCGAGGCTAAGAGGAAGGCCCTACTGGCTTACAAGGCCACGCCCACTCCCAGTACACTTCAAGCTCTACGGGCTGCCAGGAACAAAGTCCAGAAGACCGCCCGCCACTGTGCCAACACCTATTGGCTAAACCTGTGCAGAAGCATCCAGGAAGCCGCCGATATAGGCAACGCACGAGGAATGTATGAGGGTATCAAGAAGGCAACAGGCCCAATCCCCTCCAAGATCTCCCCCCTTAAGTCCAAGACAGGTGAGGTCATCACTGACCAGGAACAGCAAATGCGGCGGTGGACCGAGCACTACCTCGAGCTGTACGCAACGAGGAACACCGTAACAGACACTGCTCTTAACGCCATCCCAGACCTACCAGTCATGGAGGAGCTAGACACCCCACCTACTGCGGCAGAGCTCGGCAAAGCCATCGACCGCCTCGCTTGCGGGAAAGCACCAGGAAGCGACGGAATCCCTCCAGAAATCCTAAAGAGCAGGAAACCAGTCCTGCTACAGCCGCTCCACCATCTACTCTGTCGCTGCTGGAAGGAGGGTTACATCCCCCAGGATATGAGAGATGCCAACATTATCACCATGTACAAGAACAAAGGAGACCGCAGCGACTGCAACAACTACCGGGGCATCTCTCTCCTCAGCGTCGTCGGCAAAGTATTCGCCCGGGTCGCTCTTGCCTGCCTGCAGACCCTTGCTTCCCGCGTCTACCCAGAGTCCCAGTGTGGCTACAGAGCTGGCCGATCAACAGTGGACATGATCTTCTCCCTACGCCAGCTGCAGGAGAAGTGTCACGAGCAG
Source organism: Furipterus horrens (assembly GCF_987537825.1). Taxonomy (NCBI): domain Eukaryota; kingdom Metazoa; phylum Chordata; class Mammalia; order Chiroptera; family Furipteridae; genus Furipterus; species Furipterus horrens. The sequence continues at coordinate 87,858,778 of NW_028327171.1, forward strand.
CATAAACCACTCTACCTCGCCTCTATCGACCTCACGAAGGCGTTTGATCTGGTCAGTCGAAGCGGACTCTTCAGCTTGCTACGGAAGATTGGCTGTCCACCACATCTGCTTGCTGTGGTCATGTCCTTTCACGACAACATGCACAGCACGGTGTCCTACAACGGCGCAACCTCTGAGGCCTTCCCAGTCAGCAGCGGAGTAAAGCAGGGCTGCGTCCTCGCGCCTACGCTGTTCGGAATCTTCTTCTCCATGCTCCTCCAATACGCCTTTAAGGACTGCAGCGAGGGTGTCTTCATTCACATCAGATCCGATGGCAAGCTCTACAACCTGGCCCGTCTACGAGCCAAGACCAAAGTCAAAGAGGTGGTCATCCGTGAGATGCTCTTCGCCGACGACGCAGCCTTGACATCACACTCCGAAGAGGGACTCCAGCAGTTAGTCACTTGCCTTTCCCACGCATGCAAGGAGTTCGGACTAGCCATCAGCCTGACGAAGACGAACGTTATGGCTCAAGGCACGGGGACTCCCCCATGCATCACCATCGACGGATACACCCTGGAGGTTGTCAACGACTTCACTTACCTCGGGTCCACCATCTCGAGCTCTCTGTCAGTTGACTTGGAGGTCAACCGGAGAATCGCCAGGGCAGTCACAGTTATGGCCAAACTGAACCGGCGAGTGTGGAACAATTCCAGCCTCACTGAGAAAACCAGACTGCGCATCTACCAAGCCTGCGTACTCAGCACTCTCCTCTATGGCAGCGAGACGTGGACCACCTACGCAAGGCACGAAAGGAAACTCAACAGCTTCCACATGAGGTGCCTGCGACGCGTCCTGCATGTCGCCTGGCAGGATAAGGTTCCCAACACCGAGGTGCTGAAGCGAGCCAACATGAGCAGTTTGCATGCAGTTCTTAGTGATAGACGCCTCAGGTGGCTCGGCCATGTCAAAAGAATGGATGCAGGCCGTATTCCCAAAGACCTCCTCTACGGCGAGCTAGCAGAAGGTCAGAGGATGACAGGGCGCCCAAAACTGCGGTTCAAAGACATCTGCAAAAAGGATATGACACAGTGCTCCATCAATCTCAACACATGGGAAGTTCAAGCAGACGACCGCCTAGCCTGGAGGCTCACGGTCAGACAAGGTACGTCACGCGCAGAGGCTGCGCGCAACGAGGAGGCGGTCCAGAAAAGATCGAGGCGGAAGCAGCGTCAACAGCAGCAACAACAGCCATCTGCCTTCACCTGTAACAAGTGCGGCAGGGATTGTCACTCCCGAGTCGGACTGCACAGCCATTCTCGGCGGTGCAGATAGACTCTCAGGAAGCTACGCCATCGTCTCTCGAGATGGACGGCTGCCGATGACGATGACGATGAGTAGTAATGTCCTCATTTTTCTTTCTAATTTTTGTAAATTGAGTATTTTTCTCTGTTCATCTAGCTAAATAAAGGTTTGCCAATTTTGTTGACCTTTGTCGAAGAACCAACTTTTGGTTTAATGGATTTTCTCTATTGTTTTTTCTATTTCATTTATCTCTGTTTTAGTCTCCATTATTCCTTTCTATATTTTAGCTTTGGATTAATTTGTTCATTTTTCTAGTTCTTTACACGGTAAATTTGGATTTTTGATTTGAGGTTTTTTGTGTTTTTTTTTTTTTTCTTTTTTTGAATGCAGAATGGTGCAACCACTGTGGAAAACAGTATGAAATTTCCTTTAAAAAAATGGAACTGCCTTTTGATCCAGTGATTCCACTGCTGGGAATATACCCTAAGAACCCCAAATCACCAATTCAAAAGAACTTATGCACCCCTATGTTCAGAATAGCAGTATTTACAATAGGCAAGTGCTGGAAAGATCCTAAGTGCCATCAGTAAATGAATGAGATCATTTTGTAAATGTAATTACCTATGATTTTGATGGTTTTACTTACTATAGGGTGATTTTATATTTTTTGATATAGGTAAATGTCATAAGTTTTAATCAATTTTCCATAAGTAATTGTGTCTTTCAGCTGAACATGTTATACTTTTGAGTAGCATTTCATTCAAAATTGTGTTGCCTGATAATTACATTGAATCGGTTTTTCCATTACTTTATTATTCCTATTGAGATAGATTATACATTTCTTTTCTCCTCTGTCTTGCCATGAGTCACTGAAAGCACAACTGATTTGACCTTGGGCGAACCAAGTTGTCAAGCCCAGGAGTGAAATGTATATAGCTGTAAGCTCCTAAGATATGGGGACTGCTTGCTCTTTGTATTATCACAGCACTACCCAATAGGGTTATCAGATACAGAATCTTATATTCAGGTATACACATTATCAGAGCTAAAATTGACATCATGTTTTTACTGTAAAACTGCATCATTAAAGCTTACTAAAAGACACATATTCTTTGGTTCAGAATTGAGCTGAGGGAAAACATAGTAAGACTAAAAATTAGTTTTGTAATGTCTCCTAGTTACCCCAGCATATATTTCAAGATTTGGTCCTTTCTACCACAGTTAAATACAAGTGTGGATTATGCTATAAGAGATGGACCTCTCTTGGGCTAGCTACTTCAAAACAAGATTTCTTGTTTCAAAATAGCCTTTATAATGATAACTAGGATCCCAATTATCACAATCCTGCATTAGCTGATTCTTCATATATATATTTGGCCTAAACAGGGACAAATTTCTTAATTTGGAATAGCTATGGAACTAGCAGTAGATAAAATCACGTATGGTTGGTTAATATACCTTCCTTTTATTTCAAATATTGAGATTCTCATCATATTTCTAAAGTTCTACATCTTCTACCCTTTCCTATTTGTTGAATTCAGTCTAGGAAATTTAATAATACTTGATAAGTAATACATCAAGTTTTGTCAAAAGGTTAATTTTTTCTAACAAATGCAACTGGAGTCTTTTTCTTAGGGATTAATTTCTTACACGGGATGTGTTCAGGTGACTATAGTCTCATTTACATCACATGTAAGCTCTTTAGGCTTTTTACATTAAAAAAGGTAAGAAAAATTAATCCTTAATTATAAAACACTCCAAATTTTATTTTTATATACTGTCCTTTAAGAGGCAACATGATACAAAAACTATAACATATACCCTTGTTATTAGAACCAAGCAATCAAACCCAGGCTATTTGCAGCCATAATAAACAACAAATTTTATATTTTTATGCTTCAGTGGCAAAAAACATTATTGCTCCTCATGCTGGCACTATACATTCACACAGGCAGTAAAATTATTACCAGTCTTCTATTTGGTTCCAGGTAAGGGGATTAACAGTTTTTGGGAAAGCTAATTATATCCAATTATTGCTCTTCTGACCTAATTTGACATCAGATGTTGGGGAAGAAGTCATCTGCATTAACTGAATAGATACTTAGCTTTCATATAACATGAATTCCATGGATAATTATTTCTAATGTAACTCATTTAGAGAAGGAGAATACAGTGACTAAAACAAAATAATCAAAAAGAGAGATGATCTAATATAAAACTCCTGAAGAAAGATGATAATGGAACATAACTGTTATTCATTCATTATTCTACTCATTTAATTATTTTCTCTAAAGCAGTATTTTTCTGTAAGTAAAGGAAAAATGTCCTTAATTTTACTTTTAAAGTTTGAGCCTTAATTTTCTCATAGGGTAAGGTGACTAGATTGACTGATCAATAAAATCCTTTTCTTTGTGGCATTTTTGGTCCAGTTTAATTTATTTAGAATGATAACTAGATGCAAGACCCTTTTCTTGATTTTGTAGCTTTTGTGGTTAACAAAAGCCACACTAGTTCACACAGGTGATTTCTGAGTTATAGCAACAAGATAATTTAATGCCTGCTATGTATAGGGCAGAGTGCTCTAGACAAAATAAAATAATCAGTTGCATATAATGTCCACCCTTGTAGCCTGAGCATGAAGAAACACCAACATGGCCATAAAAGGAGAAAAAAAAAATAACCCTTCTCACATATTTTCCTTTATTCTTCTTGAGATTTAGAAAACTATACATACTGCAGCATAGGAGTAACTTTTAATCTGCTCATACAAAGTTGCTTAATTAGTGGGTACAATTGCAGTGCTAGCTCAAGAGTGAGCAAAGTACAGGAAGAGCAGTCCCATACATCCAGATTTGTGACATCCTCTAACAGATGCCTGACTTCAGCCTCTCAACTGCTTCCTTTCAATTTGACACTTTATGGTCTTTAAAGGCCAGTAACATTTTGAAATTTTTAAACCATCAACAGTCGTGTCTACTTACGATGCTTTACAATTCTGAAAGGAGGTTTCAAGGGAAAATAGAGAGATAGGATAGAAGTATTAGGAAATATAGAGGTGTGCAAGGCAGTAACACTAATGGGTCAAATAGAAATTGCACAGGAGATTGTATGAGGAACTGGCACTGTTCCACAGCCAACGGCAACTATCCCTGTTGAGCAAGTAGCTCAGAAGATGTCACTGGACCCATCTACTTGCATGAATACACTCCCTTATTTTTTATCCAACTTCTTCAAACAGATCCTGTAGAGAAAGCTACATGGGGCAAAATCAGGTCTGGTAGATATTTTTTTTTTCTAACACTAACACTGCTGTACTAACAATAATGCTTACATTGATCTTGTACTATGTGCTTTACATGTTACCAAACATTTAATAGTACCAGGCATTTATAGGACACATTTAATACAAAAATTCTATAAACCTCATTTTGAAGATGAAGACACTTGCATAAAGAAGCTAAACACAGGGTAGGGGCTACTATATGTGGTATAAGTCTAGGATCTCTGATTGTAGACTTATACTATACTATAACTTTGCAATACTAAAATACACACACACAAAAAAAAATCCCCCAAAAAACAAAAACAGAAAAGCAAGATATGCAAAAGTTACCCAACAGTAAATAAATAAGCACATTTCATAATTTTAGAAAGATAATATATTTACTAAAAAAACAATTAGTTGAAAATTATATGTAATTTAGGACATCCTCTTAATATACTTAATACTTTTATCTTGCTTCATACAACAGCATATTTCTTTCTGTCTTCATATTAGATGGACTAAAATTTTCAGCAACCTAATTTTGGGTCTGATTTACTAAGAAAACTGACCAGCCTCCTTCTTGATCTGATCAACTCAGCAGGCCAGTACAGATGGGCCTCCATCACCTCCTGGAATTAAGTGCATTAGTGTTGTCAGCCCAGCAGATCCAATTACATGGTTACTGCTCAGCCAGACAGCACAGGACTTTCCTCATCTCTAGTGTCTCCTTTTTGAAGTGTGTACATCATTTTGTCTCCTGGTGCTGGAGGTGGCCTCCTGGCTATTTGACAAATAAATAGAGCAGAAAAATAATGTGACCCAACCCAATGCTGCCAACTGCCTTAATATTAATCTTAAGTCTTGCAATCTTATCACTTAATAAATAAGACACAGTCATTTTCCCTTGGCAACCGAGACTCTAATGTCTTGGGATACTTCTTCTCAATTAGAATTAACCAGCAGCACTGTAAGTATATAGATCTTCATTGTGCACACAGGGCGCATCCTTCAACCCTTTATATTCATTCCTTTCTTGACCCCAAACATTATCCTACCACTAGAAAGTAATAGTGCTTTTCTATTATTTACTTTCAGTTTCATTAAAAAAAATTTTTTTGATTGCTATAAGTGCCATAATTAACAGAAAAAAATCTCTAGAAAAACATGTGGTTATTTTATCATTGGTTTAGAATGTTTCTAAACTATATCACCAGTTAAAGTAATATTTTTATTTTTCTTATTAAGAAATATAATAGTTCAATAGTTAGAGATTTGCCTAGAATAATCAAGAAATGTATAACATCTGATATTCATTGAAAATAATCCTTAGCTTTATGCTTTACTTTTCAGATTCTTTATTCCAGAAACTTTACACAATCATGAGATTAGCAGGAGTAACTTAGGATATGATTGTCACACCAGTTTTCTTTTATTTTATCTTTAAATTTTTAAGTGTATTTTATTATGTTGTTACAGTTGTTCCAATTTCTTTTCCCTTTGCCCTCCCCCCCACTACCCCACTTCCCTCCAGCAATCCCACCCCCCCTTAGTTCATGTCCATGGGTCATGCATATAAGTTCTTTGGCTTCACTCTTTCCTATATTATCCTTAATTTCCTCCTGTCTATTTTGTACCTACCAATTATGCTTCTTATTCCCTGCACTATTTCCCTATTTCTCTCCCTTCCCCATCCCAACTGATAACCCACCAAATGATCCCCATACCTATGATTCTGTTACTATTTTGGTTTGCTTAGTTGGATCTTGTTTTTTTGTTTTTTTTTTTAGATTCAGTTGTTGATAGTTGTGAGTTTGTTATTGTTTTAATGTTCATAGTTTTGATCCTCTTTTTCTTAAATAAATCTCTTTAACATTTCATATAATAAGGGCTTGGTGATGATGAACTCCTTTAGCTTCACCTTGTCTGGGAAGCTCTTTATCTGCCCTTCCATTCTAAATGATAGCTTTGCTGAATAGAGTAATCTTGGTTGTACGTCCTTGCTTTTTATCACCTTGAATACTTCTTGCAAGTTCCTTCTTGCCTGCAAAGTTACTTTTGAGAAATCAGCTGATAGTCTTATAGGCACCTCTTTGTAGGTAACACTCTACTTTTCTCTTGCTGCTTTTAAGATTCTTTCTTTATCTTGAAACTTTGGCATTTTAATTATGATGTGTCTTGGTGTGGTCCTCTTTGGGTCTAGCTTTTTTGCGACTCTCTGTGTTTCCTGGACTTGTATGTCTATTTCTTTCACCAAATTTGGGAATTTTTCTCTTATTATTTTTTCACATATGCTTTCAATTTCTTACTTTTCCTCTTCTCCTTCTGGCACCCCTATTATTTGGATGTTGGCACGTTTAAAGTTGTTCCAGAGGTTCCTAAACCTCTCCTCATTTTTTTCAATTCTTGTTTCCTCATTCTGTACTGGTTGATTGTTTTCATCTTCCTTATGTTCCATATCACTGATTTGAACCCCGCTTCCCTTCCCTTCAATATTGGTTTTGTGTGGATTTTCCTTCATTTCATTTATCAGAGCCTTTTCTTCTTCCCTCATCTGTTTGCCATACTTAAGCATATCTGTCAAGTCTGTTAGCACCTTTATCACTAGTGCTTTGAACTCTGTGTCTGTTAGGTTGGCTATCTCCTCATCGCTTAGTTGTCCCACTGGAACCTTAACCCATTGCCTCTTTTGGGCCATATTTATCTGCCTACTCATTTTGACAGGCTCCTGTCTTTGATTGCCTCTGTGTCTTAGGTAGAGCTGTCATACATAACAGTATATTGTAAGGGGCAGAGACTTAGATATTCATCAGTATGGGTGACCAGTTTCACCACATTGTGCTGTATGTGGAGGAGGGGGTCTGAAAAGGAACAATGTTACTTGCTCAGCACTAGCCCCTTTTCCAGGCACTTCTCCCACTTCCCATATGGGACTGGTGCCTCTCTACCTTTGCCCTATCCCTTGTTCCCAGAATGGGTGGGTCTGAAGATGTTCTAAGACTGTGGGGTCCATTTAAACAAGTGGACTCTGCTGAGAGACTGGCAATTACTTCCTCCTCCCCAACTCTTACTGGTTTTCACAGTCAGAAGCAATGAGGTTTTATTTAACCTGCTGCTGGAACCATGAACTGAGTGGTCTCATCTGGTGCTGGGAGCACTGTCCAGGTGACCCTTCCTACTTTTTAAGACATGTGACTGCATTTTACAGAGGCCTGCTGCTGCCTCTGCCACACCATATTCTCTATGCCCCTCCTACCTGCCTGGATGAGTATTTCTTCTTTATATCTTTGTTTGTTGGACTTCTGTGCAGCTTGATTTTCTGGAACCTCAGGTTGTCTCTAGTTTTGAGGTAGTTGTATTTCTTCATAGTTTGATGAAGACAGTGTGTCTGTCTAGGCCTTCATCTTGGCTGGAAGATGACTCACACCAGTTTTCTTAATTGAAATATATATCTTTTCTTACATTGAAGGTAATTAAGAAAAAAATCAAGTATCATTAGTGCTAAGTTATGTACTTGGAGGTCTGAGTATATGTGTTAATATTTTTTCATTGAGTGCATGTAGAGTAATGACAGTGTATTTGAAAAGAGACTGTTTTTAGTTATTGAAGGATTACTATGTGCTCAAAGAATTAATATATTTTCTGGGGGGATTATATATCCTTGGCTATAATATAAGCACATAAATCAAAGCAGAATTCAGAACACTTCTAGTAGAGTTAATAATATGCTACTGAAGGCTGGCTAAATAGTCCATTGTAACTTTGAAATATTAAATTAGATAAATATCCTCCTTATATAAAATCAGGATCTGAGTTCTCAAATTATTATTTTTGTCATTTTTCTTAAAATAACACAGCAATAAATGAAAAATTTTGATAAGATATAATACTAGAGTATTATTTAGGTAGATGTGATAGTATCAACAGAAGCAGAGGGAGTGGAATAAACCAATACGACCAAAATATCAGCATGCATGTAACGAAAAGAACATTTAGATTAGTGGTACAAAATTTTAAAAAAAGAAAAGAAAGAAAAAGAATGAAGAAAAGGGTAGTGGTAGTCTGAGATGATGTTAAAGCCCATTTTAAAATTTTTAAAGATTATCTCTGGCATGCAATATTATACTATATTCAGGCCATTTTTTATTTTAAACTTGATTTAATAGATAATAGAAAATCAAAGGACGAAACTGAAACTGAAAATGACAGATGAGATATAAGAAATAACTCTTTCACTGTCATTGAAATAGTTGAAATAAGAGAATCAAGATTTATTAGGATGTAATACAATAGTAATTTAATATTTAGCTTATACTATTCTGAAAAGTTATATAAAGTTAATTAAACATCACATGTGAGATAAATTATTTGATTAAGATAATACAAAAAGGAAAAGCAAACTAGTGAGCACTGTTTAATGTGGGTTTAATTTGCTAAAGTACTATGGCCATAAGTGCATAAATAAAATCAGAGGCAAATTTTAAAAGAGAGTACATGTAGAAATCATTATGAATTCAAAGAATACACATTACTTTAGTGGTAACATATCCTGAAATAATAAACACCAAATTGAAGAGATCTGGTGCCAGCCAGTAGTGGTGGATAAAGAAACTAATGTGAATGGAATCTGGGAGAGCTTCTTACAAGAGCTTTAATGATATGTGCAATATTGTATCTTTTAAGTTGAATAAAATATGACCAAAAATTACTAGTTTTGTTAGAATGGATAGTGAAAATATTAATTATGTTATTTTCTGCATTATTATATATATGTTTGAAGTATTTCATAGGGAAAACAAAGAAGGTACATATAGTTTTAATTCTGTCTTTGCCAGTTATAAGTTTTGTGATGTTGGAGAAGCCATGTATTTCCTCTATTCCTTTGTTTCTTCATATATCCATGTTCCAGTAAACCCTCACATAATTAAGAACAAAACTGGGGTATCTTAGATTTAAATGACAATATATCCATAATGTAGTTAAAAACCAAAGTAAGGGAAAAATCAATTATTTCTGGTATTTCTTTATAATGTCTGAAATAAGGAAAGGGCAATATGAAAAATTTTCACTATTAGTGAAAGATATATTTAGAAATTGTGGACGAGATCCTTAAGATACAGTCAAAGGGAAAGAAAGAAAACAATGAAATCCTCAAAAATATAACAATAACTAGTTGTTTCACCTTGAACATATTACCTTCCCAGACCGTACACTTATACAGTGTGAGAAAATAATACCTACAAAATATTAATGAATATATACAACTTAGTGCAGTAAGCACCTATTTAAGACACTTACTATAGGCAATTTCTATTATGTCTAGCAAGTAAGACAAACATTTCATAAATAATGGAGTATACAATAAAATCTGGAAAAAGCTGAGAATGAGAAGATTTTTGTAATGAAGGTATAGATGGGAAGTGGGTGGACTTCATCCGATATCATTGCCTATATCATTGATTCATGACTCTGATTGTACATTAAGCTGTGGAGCTCTGAAAATCACATATATAATATACTTCCAGAAATTCTATTTTAACCAGTCTACACCAGGACATGAGTGTGTTTTTAAAGCTTCTCAGATGACTCTAATAGGAAGAAGTCACTAAAGTCTTTGAAACTGGGGGATAATATTGTTACCAAATAGCAAGTTGGGGTTCCATTGCCCATAGCCACTCTCTAGGCAAAATTTTTGAAGCAAAGCTTTAAAGATAAAGGAAAAGAGTCTTTATTCAAAAGCAGTCACTTAAGTCCATCAAGTCACAGTTTTAATTACTTAAGCCCATCAATTAAGGCTAGGCTCCAACAACTGAGTTCTCCTATATTTTCCTCTTTCAGTTTCTATAGGGTTAGTTTACAAACTAAAACAACATAATACACAAAAGCTACACAATTCAAAAAGAATGGCAGGCTTCTGCCTCAGAGGTCTTCCCTTCTAGAACACCCAAAAAATAAACCTGTCACCCTCTCCCAGGCCAGCCTGAGATCCTAGGCTGTGTCCAGAGTTCCTTCCCATACAATATACTGTCTGTTGGGAAACACAGGCAACTGCAGCATCATCAGCCAGTTATCCTCATCCTCAAGGAAGAAGAGCCTGAGGGTGAACTTGAGAGCAAAAGTTTAGGAGACAGAGAGGCTGAGTCAGAGCCAGAGCTTGAGGGAGAGCCATCTCAGGAGCCAGAAAAAGCTCATGAGCCAAAGAGTCAGCCCTCTTTTTATTTCCAGTGGCTCTGGAGACATTCACCTTTCCAGGCAATCCTGTCCCAGACTGCTTTCCACTGCCTTGGCAAATTCCTCCTATGGCCCCGCCTACTTCTCCCCAGCGATCTTAATCAGATGTCTGTATCAATATTACCAACAATGGGGAAAAAGCAAGTCAAAAGAGAGAAACAATAAAAGGGGCTTAAATGATTGACTGCTAATAATATGAATTGGCAACTATGTTAAGGCTCATAGAAATACAAGCCAGTCTGATAGCTGGTCTCAAAGAATTTACCTCAGTGTATAAAATAAGCACACAAGTATTTATAATAAAAAGACTCATATACTATTATATTTCCCACTCCACAAGCTACTAATATTAAAAAGAGAGAGTCACATGGTATGGACTATTGACCTTGTGAAATTATAGGGTCAACCTTAGGTTAATGTGCTGGGTTCCCAGGCCAGGTGTGGTTGAAAATACAATAACATTTACAGTTGCCTTGTAATTTACATAAAATGTGAAGGAAATAAAAGTTATTTTTCATTACTTTTAGGTAATAATGGAGCCAGAAATTATATTACCTTTCTCTTATAATAAAATCTCTAAAGTAGTCACTGTATCATGGGATTTTTAAAAATATTATATTTAATTATTTATCACGGATTTTTTGCTATATCAGGGGATTTTGCTGTACTATATACGTATGTTGTTAAATTTATGCAGATTTAAGAGTGTAGAATAGATGTAAGGTTCCTACTTCATGGGGGGGGGTCTGGAACATAATACCCGCGATAAGTGAGGGAATACTGTACATCTTTCTATAAGTACATTTTACAGTTGCATAGACAATCTTGTGAAATGTGCAAGCACAAAAGTCAATCTACTTCACCTTTCCTCAAAGAAATAAAAGTGGGTAAGGAAAGGCTCCATGTACTTCCTCCACCGGTAAATTCTGTCTAGATTAAAACCTCCAGCACCAATACATGGAACAGTTAGTCATACGATCAATCAATGTCCTTATTATACACAACCTGCTGTTTTTCTCTGCACAACCTGCTGTTTTTCTCTGCTTTTACAGCAAAGGATTTAAAAACAAACTTATAGTTATGCTGTTATGTAAACTGTGAGACTAGAACCATGTGCATAGCTGTCCGCCATGTTTGACATCTGAATCTCTGAAATCTTCTTTAAGTCAGGAAGATATCTTGGTGTTCTTTTAATAGAGAGTAGGAATTAAACTCATTTAGAACAGTTCTGAAAAGTTGTTCCCAAATCTAATTTAAATAAAAAATCTAAAACACTTATGACTAATTTCATGTAGTCCTTCTGAAGAACTACATTACTGTACCTTTATATTTTAAAATAAATGAAGACAAAAAAATAAAAATTAAAAAAGAAAGAAAGAAAAAGAAGAAAAAATAAATAAAAATGCCCTTAACAAGCAAGAAAGGTATAATTACTTCCTGGTTTTATTAGTTATCTTCTACATGACATGAGGCAAAGTATTTAATAAAATCTGATTCTCCTTAGCTTAAAAATATTACACAAAGAATTATTCAAATGTTTGTCTTTTTATGAGTAAGATGTCTAAATATGTCGTTTAAAAAAGGCATTGTGGGGGTCCAGGTCCTCCTTGCTTCAGAGGGGCGGGTGCCTCCACTGCCATTGCATCCTCCACTCTGAATAGGCCTCGTCATCCTCCTCAGGCAACCCTGGGCTTGGCCTTGGTCTCTTCTACCCACCGCAGCACCCGCAGGACTGTGCCCAGGGCTCCTGTCCTCGCTCCTGCCCTCCTGCTAAGTGCCCCTCTCCCTGCTCAGGGTCTGCCATCCTGTGTGCGCTCCAGCCAGCCCTGTCTTGAGAAGGTTATAGTCTCGTAATGGAAAGAGGCTTCCCCAGAGAGGAGATGGGAGGAGAGCAGATCTCTGCCCACTGACAGAGATGGGACGCAACCAGGTGGCGTTAGCGCTGAAGGACAGGAGACAGCATACTGCTGTGCAAGTGAGAATAACTCAAGACAAAGTGGACAGAGTGACTCTCAATCAACAAGCCAGAAGGAAGATCCCACCAAAGAGCATCTGAAGTATAACTAGACAGCATAAACAAATGACATAAAGGGTAACCCAAGAACATCAGGCTCAGGAGATCAAAGAGATTGCACCACTGAAACCCCCAGATCTCCTATAAAGAATCTCATACCACAAAGGTGGGAAGTCAAAGCAGACAAACCCAAAAAAACAAAAACAAACAAGAAGAATCCAACATGGTAAGGTGCAGAAATAACCTCTCAATAAAAAGAAAAGAGGAATCCCTGGAAAGAGAGGTAGATGAAATAAACATAGCTCAAATGTCAGACATGGAATTCAAAACAATGGTGGTGAAGAAGCTCAATATACTCGACATTCTTAAAAAAAAACTATGACCACCTCCAAGGAAGTTATAGGCAGCTCCAAGAAAATTACAGGGAACTTGCAGAGAACTACACCAGCATAAAAAAAGATATAGAAACTATTAACAAGAACCAGGAAGAAATGAAGAATTCAATCTCTGAACTGAAAAACATAGTAGAATCAGTCAAAAGCAGACTAAACGAAGCAGAGGATTGGATTAGTGAGTTAGAAGATAATGTAGAGAAAAATTCCCAGACAATACAGCAAAATAAAAAAAGATTGAAAAAGTATGAAGAAGAAATAAGAAAATTACAGGATAGTATAAGAAAAAACAATATCAGAGTCATTGGAATCAAAGAGGTTTCAGAAGGAAAAGGAATAGATAAAATGATAGGAGACATAGTGATAAAAAATTTTCCCAACCTGATGAGAGAAAAAGTTATGCAAGTCAAGGAAGCACAGAGAGTTCCAATGAAGAGAAACCCTAAAAAAGCCACTCCAAGGCACATCATAATTAAAATGGCAACATTCCAAGACAAAGAGAGAATCCTAAAAGCAGCAAGAGAAAAACAGCAAATAACATACAAGGGATCTCTGATAAGACTATCGACTGATTTCTCAACAGAAATACTACAAGCCAGAAAGGAATGGTCAAAAATATTTCAAGCAATGAAAAACAAAGGCCTACAACCAAAAATATTCTACCTGGCAAGGCTCTCATTCAAAATGGAAGGTGAAATAAGGAGTTTCTCAGGCAAAGGAAGACTAAAAGAATACATCTCCACCAAACCAGTATTGCAAGAGATGCTAAAGAGAATGTTCTGAGAAAAAAAAAAAAAAAAGAACAGAGATACAAAGGGAAATGAATTAATACACATCAATAATAACCTTAACTGTAAATGGATTAAATGATCCAATTAAAAGACATAGGGTAATGGAATTGATAAAAAAAACAGGACCCACATATTTGTTGTCTAAAAGAAATACACCTCAGAACAAAAGATTTACACAGACTGAAAGTAAAGGGATATAAAAAAATATTCCAAGCAAACGGACCTAAAAAAAAAAAAGCCGGGGTAGCAGTCCTCATATCAGACAAAACGAATTTCAAAGCAAGGGGCATAAAAAAAGACAAAGAAGGGCATTTCATAACACTTAAAGGAACAATCCATCAAGAAGATATAACACTGATAAACATATATGCACCCAACATAGGAGCACCCAAATACATGAAGAAAATACTAGAAGACCACAAGAAAAATATTAACAACAACACACTCATAGTAGGGAACTTCAACACTCCATTATCAACAATACACAGATCATCGAAGCAAAGAAACACCAAGGATATACAGACATTGAACAGCACACTAAACCACATGGATTTAACTGATATATATATATATATATATATATATATAGAACTTTCCACCCCAAAGAAGTAAAATATACATTCTTTTCAAATGCACATGGGACATTTTCAAAGATAGACCACATGATAGGACACAAAACAAGCCTCAACAAATTCAAGAAAATTGAAATGATATCAAGCATCTTTTCAGACCACAATGCCTTGAAACTAAAAATCAACCTCAGAGAAAAAAAAAGCAAAGACACTCAACTCATGGACAATGAATAACATGCTATTAAATAATGAATGGGTTAACAATGACATCAAGGAAGAAATCAAAAAGTTTCTGGAAACTAATGATAGTGAACACACAACAGCCCAAAACCTATGGAACACAGCAAAAGCATTCCAAAGAGGGAAGTTCATAGCAATACAGATATATCTGAAAAGAATAGAAGAATCTCAAATAAAAAATCTAACCCTAAAGCTACAAGAACTAGAACAACAACAACAAACAAAACCTAGGGCAAAAAGAAAGAAGGAAATCATCAAGATTAGAGCAGAATTAAATGACATAGAGACTAAACAAACAATCCAAAAGATAAATGAAACTAGGAGCTGTTCTTCAAAAAAATAAACAAAATCGACAAGCTTCTAGCCAGGCTCATCAGGAAAAAAAGAGAGAAGACCCAAATAAAAAAAAATAAGAAATGAAAGAAGAGAAATCATGACTGATACCACAGAAATACAAATGAAAGTAAGAAATTATTACAAACAACTGTATGGCAAGAAATTTGACAGCCTAGAAAAAAATGGACAAATTTCTAGAAACATATAACCTTCCAAAACTGAATCAAGAAGAAGCAGAAAGTCTCAATAGACCAATAACAAAGAAGGAAATTGAAACAGTAACCCAAAATCTTCCTGCACACAAAAACCCTGGACCGGATTGCTTCACAGGCGAATTTTACAAAACATTTAGTGAAGAACTAACTCCTACCCTCCTCAAACTATTCCGAAAAATTCAAGAAGAGGGAAAAAATTCCAAACTCTTTCTATGAAGCCAGTATTACCCTAATCCCAAAACCAGGTCAAGAAACAACAAATAAAGAAAACTACAGGCCAATATCACTGATGAACATAGATGCTAAAATCCTCGACAAAATATTGGCAAACAAGATCCAGCAATACATCAAAAAAGTCATACTCCACGATCAACTGGGATTCATCCCAGGGATGCAAGGATGGTTTAATATTTACAAATCAATAAATATAATACATCACCTAAACAAAATGAAAGACAAAAATCACATGATCATAACAATAGATGCAGAAAAGGCGTTTGATAAAGTACAACACCCATTTATGACGAAAACACTCAGCAAAATTGGAATAGACAGAGCATAACTTAACATAATTAAGGCTATATATGAGAAGCCTGAAGCCAACATCATACTCAATGGACAAAACTGAAAGCATTCCCCCTGAAATCAGGAAATAGACAAGGCTGTCCACTCTCTCCACTCCTATTCAACATAGTGTTGGAAGTCCTACCCACAGCAATCAGACAAGAAAAAGAAATAAAAAGCATCCAAATTGGGAAAGAAGAAGTAAAACTATCATTTTATGCAGATGACATGATAGTATACATAGAAAACCCTATAAACTCTACTAAAAGACTACTCGATATAATAAGTGAATTTGGCAAAATAGCAGGGTACAAAATAAATATACAGAAATCTAAGGCATTTATGTACACCAACAATAAAATATCAGAGACAGAGACAAAAAAGAAAATACCATTACTATAGCAACAAGAAAAATAAAATACCTAGGAATAAACTTAACCAAAGAGATAAAAGACCTGTACTCTGAAAATTATGTAACATTGAAGAAAGAAATTAAGGAAGATACAAATAAATTGAAGCAAATACTATGTTCTTGGATGGGAAGAATCAACATCATCAAAATGGCCATACTACCCAAAGCAATTTACAGATTCAATGCAATCCTTATTTAAATACCAATGACATATTTCACAGACCTAGAACAAATACTTCAAAAATTCATATGGAACCAAAAAAGACCCCAAATAGCAAAAGAGATCTTGAGACGGAAGAACACAGCAGGAGGAATCACAACACCAGATATCAAACAATACTAGAAAGCCACTGTGATCAAAACAGTCTGGTACTGAAATAAGAACAGACATATAGATCAGTGGAACAGAATAGAGAGTCCAGAAATAAACCCAGGCCTCTATGGTCAACTAATATTTGATAAAGGAGGAACGAACATAAAATGGAGTGAGAAGAGCCTCTTTAACAAATGGTGCTGGGAGAACTGGATAGGAACTTGCAAAAAAATGAAACTAGACCACCAACTTACACCACACATGAGAATAAACTCAAGATGGATCAAAGACTTAAATGTAAGCCGTGACACCATAAAAGTCCTAGAGGAAAACATAGGTAGGATTATTTCAGATATCTCACGTAACAATATCTTTATGGATACATCTCCTAAGGCAAGAGAAATAAAGGAAAAAAATAAATGGGATTACATCAAACTAAAGAGTTTCTGCTCAGCAAAAGAAAACATCAGCAAAATGGGGGGAGGGAGAGAAAGGGGATCAGTAAGGGAAGGGTTTAGTCAAAAAATAGTATAAATGACTCATGGACATGGACAACGCAGAGGGATATGATTGCTGAAGTAGGGATGGCCTGGGTTGGGGGGAACAATGGGGAAAAATGGGACAACTGTAATAGAAAAACCAAAAAAAAGAAAAAATAATAAAGAAAAAAAAATAAACAGGAAAATGGCAACAAAAAAAAAAAAAAGAAAAGAAACAAGAAAAGGAAACCAATCATATGGGAAAACATATTTGCCAATGACATCACAGACAGGGGACTGATTTCCACAATATATAAAGAGCTTATACGATTCAACATCAAGAAAACAAACAACCCAATTAAAAAATGGGCAAAGGACCTGAACAAACACTTCTCTGAAGAGGACATACAGAAGGTCCATAGACACATGAAAAAATGCTCAACATCATTAGCCATCAGGGAGATGCAAATAAAAACCACAATGAGATTCCATTTTACACCAGTCAGAATGGCCATCATCAACAAATCAACAAACAACAAGTGCTGGTGAGGATGTGGAGAAACAGGAACCCTACTGCACTGTTGGTGGGAATGCAGACTGGTGCAGCCACTATGGAAAACAGTATGGAATTGCCTCAAAAAAACTAAAAATGGAACTGCCTTTTGAACCAGCGATTCCACTGCTAGGATTATACCCGAAAAATCCTAAAACTCTAATTCAAAAGAACTTATGCACCCCTGTGTTCATAGCAGCACTGTTTATAATAGCTAAGTGCTGGAAACAGCTTAAGTGCCCATCTGTAGGTGAGTGGATCCAAAAACTCTGGTACATTTACACAATGGAATACTGTATAGCAGAAAGAAAGAAGGAACTCCTGCCATTTGCGACAACATGATGGAACTAGAGAGAATTATGCTTAGTGAAATAAGCCAGGCAAAGATAGAAAAATACCATATGATATCACCTAATACAGGAAACTAAAGAACAACATAAACAAAAGAACTAAATAGAACAAAGAGCAGAATAGCAGTCAATAGGGGGGTGGAGGGAGGGAAAGAAGGGGGATAAGTAAGGGAAGCATTTAGTCAAAGAACATGTATAAATGACTCATGGACATGGACAATGGGGAGGGATATGATTGTGGGAGATGGGGTGGGCTGGGTTGGGGAGAAAAATGGGGATAAAATGGGACAACTGTAATTGAAAAATAAAAAATTTAAAAAAATAAATAAAAATAAAAAATAAAAAGGCATTGTGACATACAAATAAATTAACAAATCCTGAAAAACTTGAAGTAAACATGAGAGATATTTTGAAGAGATTCACAACATTTTGTATTAAAAATTTATCTTTTGAGTGAATTTATTTTAATCAAAAGATTTTATATCCTGATCTATAATTCCAATAATAAACAGTAAATGCTATTTTGGTCCCATACTATTTTTGAATTTTTCTATGTGTATTTTATTTTCAATATTTAGAATTAATTTAGAGACAAACCTTTAATAAAACACTGTTTCTTAGGTAAGTATCTTAGAAAATAGGCCCTGACACAAAACTTTGGTAGCATGTAGTTTACATGCTACTTGATCTCAGGAAGTGCAAATAAGAGAGTTGGAAAAGTGACAGTGAAAGAAGACAATCAAGGAAGACAATGAAAATGTCACTGTTATGAGCACCTAGAAGTTTAACCCACTGGAGACCCTCAGAAAAATGTAGAGCATATTTGAGACTTGCTTTCTTCAGGATAAATTCCTTGGATAGTTTATCCACCAACGCTCACATTTTAGTAGCTAAGGTTTCTTCTGGGGATGTTAAATCCCACCACTTCATCTTTGGGTGTAGTGAGCCTCCATGTTTCAAGAGAAAGCTCTCAGAAATAGAAGAAGAGAAATGCAGGTTTTTGAGAAGGGAAGCCTTCAATTATATATAGAAAATGTCCACTGAGGCAAACAGTGAACCTATATATGGGCAGAAGGGATTCGCATAGGGTTGGACACTTACAGCATATGTTACACAATTAACGGAGTGCTAATTTTATACTCTAATACTAAAAATTAATGCAAATATTATAAATCATGTCAATGCAAAAATATAACTAAGAGAATCAGGAGGTGGTAAAAGGAAAGAAAATGATTTATAATAATAAAAATGCCTGAAAGAACTAAAATATATAATAACAATACTGGAAGTTGGGTAGATAAAAGGTAGGAGGTATTATAAGTGCATACTATCTTGTGCTTCTTCAGTCTGGACTATCAGAACTCACTTCTATACTTGACTCCTCCTTATACAGAGCTAGAAATGCATTAGCATTATTTCACTTTATAATGGTAGTAGCCATCTTGAAAATTTTAACTATGATTTCCTCTGGGAATTTAGAGTGGATTTGGAAATTAGTAACACCAAAAAAAAAAATGTTTGCCATTTTATATCATTCTTTTCTAATATCAGGCATATGCATCAGTTAATTTATATTTTTGTTTTGTTTTTTTTCAGAGAAATAAACTGAGGGACATAGAAAGAAAAGTAAAGAGTATAAGGTTGCATTAATGGTGATGACATAGATTAAACTTGAGCACAGTCTCATGATTTACAACCCCAAGCCTTGTATATGTTGCATAGGTCATACTCAGAGTTTCAAATAATTTATGTATTAAAAAGATGTAACATTATTATTAAGTTAAGCTTTATTTTACAAAATATATTTAGTATCAAATGGCTATCTTAATTTGATTCCTGAGCTTCTGGTTTTCCTCTCCTCTGTGTTTATATTATATTAATTATTTTAGACTAAAATTATTACTTTCTCAAATATTTACATGATAATCTTTTTTGTTTCAAAGCCCAGAAGCTTTTATGGTAGTAATTGGAGCAGCAAACTAATTCTCTGTAAAACTGAGAGCTACTTACTTGTGTGACTCTGGCACAGCTAATAAAATGGAGGGCAATTGATAATGAATTGATCAAACTTTATGTATAGTTTTCCAAAAGAACATATTTTTATTGTATAATTTATACTGAAGCAAACAAATAAAAAAACTAAAGAAGGTAAGAATAGGGCTGCACTATGTCTGATGTGTTGACTAACTGCCTACTAGGAAGTGGCACACAGTAGGATTTAAGCATGGAATATTTTCTGCTACTCTCAGTCCTGCAACATTATTGTATTTCTCTTGTACACTGCATTCTTTAAAAATCTAGTGAGTAGCTATTTGCTCTAGAAATCAAATGCCAAGTATGGTAGTAGTTAAAGGTACACAGGAGTACTTTGATATTGAAACTGATGGTAGAAATGGAGCAGTTTTGAAATAGAAGGGAAGAACAATTCTTAATATAATTATATGGAATGTAATATTTTAAATGCTGAAAATAGCATTTGATAATGTTTCCCTTTCCTAAAATTAAAACAATACAAACAACATGAAATGGAAAATTATACTTTGTCCCTCCCTCTCATGATGTCATATTTTTATTTTAAAAGTATTATAAAGTTTATAAAAGAATCCAGTTCTCAAAATATACAAAGTGTTTCATAAGAGTAAAAGAAATAAAATGTAAAAGTAGCCAATTTTCCTACCAATGACCTCACATCTAACTCTCAGTCCTAATTTACAAGTTTTACTCTTTTAAAACTTTCTGGTTTGGAGGCTTTGAGTGGATACTTTTATGGTTTATTAATTTTATGTATTATTTATTAGCACTCAAAATATGAGTAGTTGAAGCTCCAGAATTTACTTAATTGATCTTCCATGTATTTTTCATTCTCTTCCCCATATTTTCACCTAATTTTTAATCTTTTGTCTTTATAATTCTTAAATGTATATTATATCTCCATTTTTCAATTTCAAACACATTATTCTAAATTTTGTTTATTCATAATAGGGCAAACCTCACTCTTGCCACTCAGTATTCTCTGCTCCCAAATTTCATCTAGTGCCCATTATGTTAGAATATTCTCAGAGTTGAGATATTCATATGCATATGCATAGTCAACAACACCGGCAACTCCTGCGGCGCACCTGAAGCCAAGCTGTATTGACTCCGTCTTTCCCTTGGATTCCTCAGCTGCGAAGAGAAGGTGGGGTCTGCTGCATGGGCAACAGCAGACCCTCCATATCACCCTGCCCAGGCTCTGTAACTTCAGCTTCACTGGAGAGGACACTCCAGCGTCATCGCAAGATGTCGATTCAACACGGGAGGAGACAGATACCATGTCACTCCCGAGTCGGACTGCACAGCCATTCTCGACGGTGCAGATAGACTCTTAAGAAGCTACACCATCGTCTCTCGAGACGGACGGGTGCCGACGAATCAATAACTTATACTTTAATTGTAAAAATGAGAAACAATGCCATTAATTATTTATAAATCAGAAACAAATAATGTATATGAGGATGAAAATGAAATCCTTGAAGCACTGTGTTCAGGAAAATGTTCTAAATATCAAAGTAAATACCTTTCTTACTCACAGTCCAACAGTTGCTCTAATTTAGAACATATTTCAGGTGTTATTTATTTTTTATCATTTGGCACTTTACTTTCTCATTATTTTTTCTTCTTTAAGAGATAATAAATACGCTTTTACCTTATCATTGTAAAAATCAAATACCTTAGTTATATAATTTCCTTGCCTTCATTTTTTGGACTTTTATTTTTTCATTTAAGAAATTATATTTTATGCTAAAACTCTTCTATTACACCATATTTTATATTTAACTAAGTGTCTTCATGTACTTTGAATAACTTTTTTCTATATTCTAGTGATGTAAAATAATTCTAAAAAATAACACAGGGGAACAATTTTTAACATAATTCCTGTTGAGTTTGATTTTTCATCTGTTTTAGACTTAAATAAGCATGCTGATTTCAAAACTGCAGTTAGTTTTCTTCTGTCGTGTCAAGTTTTTTTCTGTACGGCTTATCTTAATGTGACCACTCTAGGCTGCATAGAGCCTGGATCAAGAGAAGCAATAGTGCTCTCCCATTGGCTGAGAGCAAACCTCTATCAAGTGGGGAGGGGTGGGGGATGACTTTGGAGACCAGTGACAGGTTCATACTTGTCTAGGCTATTCAGTTACACATGAGACAGTGTGGTGAGAGGTTGTGTACTGCTCTATATAATGAATTGTATTTTGAAGTGTAGTTCGAATTAGCAGAATTTATTTTTTTATTTACATACATGCTTATTTCATTTCCTTCAGATCATGTCTGCCTCTGCTATTTCTCATTGTAAGTGCCTAAACAACCCTGATTCAATCTGTTATTTCTGTGGCAGTTTCACCATTCCCAGTCAAAGGACAAACATCAGTGCATTTGTCAGGCAAGCCTGTTTTGCATATTTTAAAGTAAAACACAGTGATCAAGATTAGTCTTGGGCTCCTTACAAGGTGTGCAAGCAGTGTGTCAAGAGTTTATGGATGTGGATGAAGGGAACATGCGATAAATTGCCATTTGGTATTCCTAGGGTTTGATGAGAGCCAGAGATTACTCAAGTAACTATTACTTTTGTATAGTGAAAACGTCAGGATATAACAAGGAAAATAAATGTAAAATAGAGTATCCTAGTCTACCATCAACTATACGCCCAGTGCCTCATTCAGCTGAAATCCCAGTACCAGTTTTCATTGAAATGCCCATTTTCGAATAACAGAAGTATTGTGAAGAACTAAGTGACAACAATGAAGATTTTGAAATTGAAGATGACTCATTTCATAAGAAATTGGATCAGCATGAGTTGAATGATTTGGCATGAGATTTGGGACTATCCAAAAAGGCTTCAGAACTCCTAGCATAAAGACTGCATGAGAAAAACTTGCTTGAAAAAGGAGTGAAGGTATCCTACTTTCAATCAAGAGAAAGTGCATTTCTGCAGTACTTTCAAAGTGATGGTGGCTTTGTGTATTGCCATAACATACATGGTTAATGGAGGAATTGGGAATTCCGATCTAGAACGTAACTGAATGGTGACTGTTCTTCGATAACTCAAAACAGAGCTTAAAGTGTGTCCTCCTCCACAATGGCAATTGATTTGGTGCAGTCCCAATTGGCCATTCAGTTTGTTTTTGTGAAGAATATGAAGACATAAAGAGAGTCATTGATCTGTTGCAATATCACAAACACAACTGGATCATCTGTGTTGACCTTAAAATGGTCTGCTTCCCTCTTGGTCAGCAATTCAGATACACCAAATATCCCTGTTTTCTGTGTATGTGGGACAGCAGAGCTCATGAGAAGCATGGGGTGGAGTCAAATTGGTCTCCAAGATCTGACCTCAGACCTGGTGATCCAAACCTTCTACAGGAGCCACTTGTTGACACAAAGAATATTATAGTCCCACTTCTGCACATAAAACTGGGTCTCATGGAGCAATTTGTTAAAGTTTTGCCAACTGAAGGAGACTGTTTCAAGTATCTCATTTTGGCATTTCCTAGCCTGTCATTTGAAAAGATAAAATACCTTAATGTGTATGTTTGGTAGCAGAACTTTACTACTTGTACACAATTTGAGTTACAGTAACAATATAAAGCCTTTATATGAATAAAATAACTCTAAATAAACAGTATATTCAGGTAATTTTTTTCTTTATTTTCCTTTGTATGTACATTTTGTATGATTTTGGGGACAAAGGGATGGTATGCTGTACCTTAAAAAGTTGATGTGCTAGAGAAAAACTAGGGTCATTTTTGGATTCAGTTGCCAAAAGTTAGTCAAAAACAAGTGTAAGATCTAACTCAATGAAAATTGTGTTTCCAGTATAATTTCCTTCTTGATTTCAGTTTCACCATTCTGGGATCAATTATGTGTTTTCATTTTTAATTGTCTTTCTGTTGATTTTCCTAAAATGTTCAGTGATACTTGGCAATCCAATTATATTCTGCAGAATATTTCAATAAATTATTGTACATTCCATTATCTGTCTTTTCCTATTTTGTATTTATATTTTTTCTTATGCAGACAGATCTATATTTCCAAGTTTTCAAAGGTCTTTAGTTAATTCTTCAATTACTTTTCTCAAGACTATTGAGGGAGTCATCATTATATACTTGTTTGATGACCTGAACATGATTTTTTACCCTTCATCAATATTTGTAAACACATAGGAATACACTTTGCCAATCATAGTTATTATTCAAACCTAATTTTATTTGTTTTTTGCATCTCTACTCTCAATTGTATTGAAAATCAGCATTGTCAATACTAGTGTTATTTTCTTTCTCTTCATATCATAAAAGATTCAGATAAACCCAGTGTATGCTTGATGTGACACACTTTATACTGTACAACAGCAGGACTTCATATGGCCTGGAAGCAAAGGGAGGGTGGGTTTTGATGAACTCTAAAAAGGAAGAAACCTAACTTATTTTTCTGTTTTTAGAAAAATAACGCAGCCATGGTAGTTATATAAATATGGTACAAGGAAGCAAGACAAAACAGAAAACCAGAAGTGAGCCTTTCTGCAATGGGGGCTTCCAGAATTAGAAGACTGTTAAAAGTGATAATTTTCAGCAAGTATAGCTGAAACATTTCTAAATTGAAGCTGCATATTGGAAGCTATTTGCTTGATGGAGATTACGAAACCTGTCATGATGCTACTTTTCCTTATTAAACTAACCCTTTTTATTTACATTTCATGGTTGATTGGGGTGACTTTGAGAAAGTGGATTGTATGCACCTCAGCAGATTAACATTCATTCCACAATTTCACTCTACCCAATAAAGAACTTAAAAGTATTTCTCCAGTTAGTTTGGTTGCGGTGATATTCTAATTAGGATAGAAAACTTCAAGAAATCGTAGTGGTGGGGAAGTAAACTTGCAGATAACAATAACATTTATTTTGTTATTCTTTCACTTTCTCACCTATTGAATGGCACTGATGTAATTTGGAGAGCTAGTCTCATTTTATGGAGTAAATTAAATTAGACTAAAGGTAGCAGTTAAAAAAATGGCACATAATCCAGATCACCAATAAAATATGAAAAAAAAGTTTTAATAGCTCTGAGAAAGTTATTTGTTCCTCAAAGGCACATTTTGAATTCAGACTCTGCCTTGCCATTGGATATGATAAAGAAAGCATGTAGTACTGATTCTGTAGGCAGCCTTCCATGTACCAGTAAACCAGTCCTCTAATATTTGAAGGCAGAGAAGAGGTAAATAAAGCACCTGACTTTTGATAACGTGGTGGAACCACTGGTGAAGCAACCGATCCTAAGGGCTGGGTCCTACATTTACTTTTCGTAGCTAATACCTTTTTGTTTGTTTGTTTCCTTTATTTTGGTTTTGCTTTTTATTTACTCATTGTTTTTCCATTACAGTTTTCCCACTTTTTCTCCTATTGCTCCCTCATACCCTGCCCGCCCCTTCTCCCAGTCAGTCCCCATCCCATTGTCCATATCCATGGGTCATTTATACTAGTTCCTCGACTAGACCCTTTCTTTATTTATCCCCCCTCCCCCCCAAGTAATTGCTAGTCTGCTCCTTGTTTATTTGCTTCTGGTTTTGTTTTTTTGCTCATTTGTTTGTGTTGTTCATTAATTTCCTGTATTAGGTGACATCATATGGTATTTGTTTTTTGTTACCTAGCCTATTTCATGAAGCATAATTATCTCTAATACCCTTTATTATTTTTCTACCACTCAAAAACATCCCAACAGGTACTATAATTCTGGATGAAACTTTGCTTATCTACACACTTATGGGGACCTTACCCTCTGCCCCAGCTCAAGTTATGTTTTTGTTCAGAGAAGAAATATCCCTTAAGCCATTTCCAACAACCTGGGAATTGGGATTATCAGCCAATCGAAGCATTAATTCCCTCCCTGTCTGATTATATAATGAAAACCTATTTAATAAGTGTACAAAAAGTGTCACTGAAAGAGGAAATTTGCAGGTGTATATGTGGTATACAACATAGAAATATCCACCTGATGTCGAACACTTGGATTTAGTTTTTACAAAATTAATGTCCCCTTCAAAGTTTCTTTGCAAAAATTACTAGAAATTTTAAAAGAAAAATGTCAAAGAGTTGACAGTTTTAAATTAGTCCTACAAGCAAAATTCAGTATCTGCCTAAATTTACTGTATTAGTCTGTTCGATGTTGAGCCCTAGTTGTATAATGTTTTTTCATAGCTAAAATATAATATTGAGAAATAACACACTATCCCCTTGGTGCTGGATAAATAACTGATAAACAAGCAAACAAACATACAATCAGTCTCACTGGTAATGTTATCCATCAGCCCTTTTCATAACAATGAAAAAAACACACCATGTGTATGTTTAACAGAAACTTTTTTTGTGTGTGTAAGTATAGCTTTCAGCATCACAGGTTTTACACTGTGGGGAAACTGTTTCTTGGTGGTATTGTTCAACTTGATCTAGTTCCATATTCTACTCTTTCTCTTCTCTTTATAAATCATCCATGAAATTCAATGACAAAAAAACAAAAAAAAAGTGCAGATACATTTTATTTCATAATGTAATCCTTTCAACTGACTTTTTTCCCTCATGATTGCACTCTACCCAATGAACAGGATAAGTGGATTTCTTCTCTAAGTTTGCTAAGATGATACCCCTGTTAGAAGGATAGAAAACTTCTGTAAATAGTTATGGGAAACTTGTTTCCTATAATATTTCCTAAACCCCTCCATGTATCTGACTATTCACAATTCTATGATGGTTTTAAATTATTTATGGAAATTCAAACTATCTTTTTGTCAAATCAACACCTAATAGCATGTAAAGCGAAGAACTACATTCAAAATCCTTTGGTAGGGTTTAATTGCACTGAGATAGGAAGTTGAGAGCTACTTTTCATTCAGTGGCATACATAAAAGTGGAGGACAGCTGCATTGGATTTTGACATTATAACATCCCCAAACCCAACACAACAATCATTTCTTGCCTTTGTGTAAATTATGGACAATTTGTTATGCAAAAATATATAGTTTTTAATCTAAGAAGCAATTAGAATGTTCCATCTTTTCTAGAGGATCACTTGTGAGTTAACAGTCTAGGGGCACAGAATCACCAGAAAACTGAAATCTAGTTATAGGACTATTTAACACTTCCCATACCCAATACCTTACCATTACATTACTAATGTGGCCTATTTATACCACCTCCTTTTAATAAGTAGATTGTTATGGTGTTGCTATCAAGAAAAAAAATACAAAATTTGCTAATGTCAAAAAAAAAATTTGAAGAAACTCAGGAAGAATGAGAACCACACTCAGATATGGCAAGAATGTTAATATCATCAGAACAGGAAATTATAAAACTATGATTAATATGCTAAGTAATGAAAAAGGGAGACAATATATGGGAATAAATATCAAACATAAGCAGAGAAATGAAAATTCTAAAAAAAAATCAAAATGAAATGCTAGAGGTCAAAACACTAAGAGAAATGGAAAAGGCTTTTGTTGGGCTCACTAGTAGATTGAATATGATTATGGAATGACTCTCTGAGCTTGATGTTCTGACAATAGACACTACCAAAACAAGCAAGCAAACAAACAAAGACAAAGATAAAACAGCACAAACTCTAAGAACTGTGAGATAACTACAAAGAGTAAAATATATATGTGTAATGGAATATCAGAATATAAAAAAAGGAAGAGAAGAAATATTTGAAACAATCATGATTGAGAATTTCTTAAAATTTATGTCAAACAACAAACTATAGAGCCAAGAAGCTTAGAAAATATTAAGGTGGGTAAATGCCAAACTACTACTCCTGTGTGTAACATAATCAACAGCAGAAAATCCAAGATAATGAAAAAATTATCAAAAGAAGCCAGAGGAAAGAAACCACCTCACCTATAGAAGAGTAAATATAAGAATTACATCCTACTTTTCCATGGAAACAATGGAACAAGGTAAGAATGGAGTAAAATATTTAGAGTTGGGAGAAAAAAAACAAGTCTAGAATTCTGCATTCTGCAAAGCTATCCTTCAAGTGCAAATTACTAATATCAGAAATAAAAAAGGTGAATCATTACAGATCTCAAATACATTAAAATATAATATAGAAATACTATGAACAACCCTATACCCTCAAATTTGAAAATGAAATGCTCCAATTCCTTGAAATATACATTTACAAAAAGTCACACAGAGGAAATAGATATTTTTATTAAGCCTATATCTATTAAGGAAATTGAATCAATATTTAATTAACATCTAAAACAGAAAGTACCAGACCCAGATGGGTTCACTGGTCAACTCTACCAAATATTTAAGGAAGAGATTGTACCAATTCTCTACAACCTCTGTTAGAAGACAGAAGCATATGATATACCTCCAAACTGATTCTACAGGCCACCATTTCCTTAATATAAAAACTAAAAAAAAAAAATTGCAAGAAAAATTAAAGACCAATATTTATTTTAATAAAATGAATGTAGGATTAAAACATGGGACAAAAACAAAATAATAATATGTCACTATACAGAGATTCAAAGTCTATGCAGTTAGACTTCAAAGTAATTATGCAAATATGTTTAGCATGTTTCTGAGATGGAGAGCATGGAGTAATGAAGTGTGCAAATGAAGCCATTGCCTTCATTGAGCTCCCATTCAAGTAGGGGAGAATAGTCAGTAATCACGCAACTAATTTGTCATGAGTTAAGACCTACTATGAAGGAAGTAAAGCTAGGTAATGAAGACAGAAAATGAAAGAAATACAACTAATAAAGGATGGAGAGTGTAGATGTTGTGATAAACTGATATTTAAGTTGAAGCCTGATGAATTAAAGGACAAAACTATACTGATATTTAAGGAATGTGAATTCTATACAAAAGGAATATTAAGTTCAAAGTCAAAGGTATGTGCCTGCTTTGTAAATTTGAAGAATAGGGAAAATGTAATGTCATTGGAACTAAGGAAGTGAAAAAAGTGAGATGAAAGTATGCCTAGCCCTGGTTTCTGTGTCATGATGTTTATCTCTAAGTGCACATATAATATTGTTGTGTCATCTAAAACATGCATCTTTTCAGAAAGGTTTAAAAAATGTTGGCATTATTTCTTAAATTATTAAAAATTTATAATTTTATATTTTAATTTTTCAGTTGGATCAACAAGGTTCAAACTTCATCTCTCCTAATAACATATAAATATTTTTAGTGAGTGACTAGAGATGCTGGTGCTATAGTTTCAGAAACCAATTTTGTGCCTTTTTTATATGATATTTTTATACAGAATTGGGTTGTCTTCTTCACCGTAAATGGAAAGATAAGAGCAGAATGGAACTTAGAATAGTGTATGTGTCCTCCAAAAAGAGAAAAGGAGAGAAAAGGGAAGAAAAGATGCAGCCTTCCCTTTCTTCTCACCAATGCAATGCAAGGTAATAGCAGTTACAATTATAAAGAAATAACCATTTTAGTTGTTGCAAATAAGTAAATTTAAAATAAATAAATTTAAACAAATAAATATCTATTAAAAATCCCTTGTCTCTTTGTCACTCAAAATTGTTTATTTGGAAGATGGAGGTATAGGTAGACTTGCTGCATCTTCTTCCACAACTAAGAAAGGAATACAATTACCTCAAAACTGGAGACAACCAGAAGTTCCAGAAAATCAAGTTGCATGGAAGTCCAACAAACAAAGATATAAAGAAGAAATACTCATCCAGACAAATAGGAGAGGCAGAGCTGGGACAGAGAGGACCTGGGGTGGTGTGGTGGTGGTGGTAACAGCAGTGGCAGTAGCCAGCAGTGGCCAGAAGCAGCTTTGGCTGACTGGAATAAAGCACAGTCACACATTAAAAAAAAAAAAAGTAGGGAGGGACACCTGGGGAGCACTCCCAGCACCAGACCAGACTGCTCAGCTCACAGTTCCAGTGCGGGAAAATAAATGCTCATTGCTTCTTACTGTGAAGACCAGTAGAGGTTGGGACAGAGAAAGAAGCTGCTGGTCTCTCAGCAGAGTCTACCTGTTTAGGGGACCCCTATGGTCCCAGAATGTCCACAGACCCACCCACTCTGAGAACCATGGCCAGGGCAACAGCTAGAGAGGTTCCAGTCCCGTATGGGAAGTGGGAGAAGTGCCTGAAAGGGGGTCACTGTTCTGAAAGCAGTCTTGTTACCTCTCATACCCCTCCCTCACATACAGCACCACAACATGGTGAAACGAGTCACCCCAATACTGATGAATATCTAAGGCTCTTCCCCATTACAACATAACAGGAGCAACAGCTCACCTAATACACAGAGGCAAGCACAGGAGCCTGTCAAGTTGAAGAGACAGAAAAGTATGACCCAAAAGAAGGAATAGATCAAAGTTCCAGTGAGAGAAATAAATGATATGGAAATAATCAACCTAACAAATGAAGAGTTCAAAACACTGGTGATAAAGATACTCACAGACTTGACAGATATGTTTCAGTACAGCAAATGCATAAAGGAAGAAGTGAAGGCTGTGCTACATGAAACAAAGGAAAGTCCACACAAAAACCAATGGTGAAGCAAGGGAAACTGAGGTTCGAATCAATGATTTGAAACATAAGGAAAAAATAAACAGTCAACTAGTACAGAATGAGGAAACAAGAATTGAAAAAAATTAGGAGAAGATTAGAAACCCCTGGGACAACTTTAAACATTCCAACATCTGAATCATAGGGGTTCCAGAAGGAGAAGAGGAAGAGCAAGAAATGGAAAACTTATGTGAAAAAATAATGAAGAAAAACTTCCATAATTCAGAGAAGGAAATATACATACAAGTTCAGGAAGCACAGAGAGTCCCCAAAATAGCTAGACCTAAAAAGGACCACACCAAGATATATAATAATTAAAATGCCAAAGGTTCAAGATAAAGAGAGAATCTTAAAAGCAGCAAGGGAAAAACAGAGTTGCCTACAAAGAGGTTCCTATAAGACTATCAACTGATTTTTTAAAAGAAACTTTGCAGGCAAGAAAGGACTGGCAAAAAGTATTCAAAGTGATGAAAAGCAAGGACCTACAACCAAGATTACTCTATCCAGCAAAACTATAATTTAGAATGGAAGAGAGATAAAGTGTTTCCCAGAAAATATAGAGCTAAAGGAGTTCATTGTCACAAACCCTTATTATATGAAATGTTTAAGGGACTTATTTAAGAAAAAGAATACCAAAACTATAAACATTAAAATGACTGACCTGGAGTCTGCACAATCCTTCCCCATGTGGGAAGGCCACCCTCCCCTCCACACCCTCACCCTTATTAGAGATTTCTGGACCCAAAGGTAGGTAGGATGATGACCATGCCTAGCTTGAAGCAGCTAGAAGAGCACGAGATCTTCACCCATTGTCCTTTATAAGATTATAAAGGGTCTTAAGTCTGAGAGGGAGGGATTGTTATTTTTTATTGTTAAAATAATTAATTAATTATTTTTTTAAAAAGGATGAAGAATATATGAAAGGGTGAAGTGGGAGAGCTTGTATGTATGACCCATGGGCATGGACTTGGGGGGCGGATTGCTAGGGGTAGGGTGCTGGACGGAGGGGAGCAAAGGGAAAAATTGGAACTATTAAAACAATATAATCAATAAAATATACTTAAAAAGTAAAATAAAAAGAAAATGACAACAAACTCACAACTATCAACAACATAACCTAAAAAAATAAAAACATACACAAACTTAGCAAATAATTATAATAGAAACAAAATAATAAGTATGGGCTTATCAGCTGGGAGGGGGAAGGGGGAGAAGGGGGGAAATGGTGCAAGGATCAAGAAGCATAGTTGGTAGGTACAAAATAAGGGGAAGTTTAGAATTATATAACAAAGGATGAAGCCAAAGAACTTATATGTACGACTCATGGACATGAACTAAAGGAGATAGAATTGGTGCAGAGAAGGGGGTACTGGGTGGAGCAGAGAAAAGGGAAAAGAAGTTGGAACAACTGTAACAGCATAATCAATAAAATATACTTTAAAAATTGTTGTTGTTGTTTTTTGTTTGCCTGTTCATTTTTTGATTTTTTTGTTTGTGGTCATTATTGATTTTCACCTGAGTCAAGGAAGTAAAATGATGGGTCAACAGGAAAGCAGAACTGAATTTAGACTGAGTTCTGGTCTCAACTTGCAGGACACAGATTCTTTTAATATGATTTAATTCCATTGCAAGTTCTTACCAGAACTTGGAAAATAGAATGGGTACACTGTAATTTCAATTTGATTTTAGCTGGCTGCTCTTTGTGCTCATCTTCTTAAGTAGAGAACTACTTTGCCATATAAATCTTAATAATGTCACTGGTAGACACACCCATTTCCTTTACTTCACTGCTTTATGGACAGGGAGCAATAGTTAGTGAGGATC
The DNA here is from genome assembly GCF_987537825.1 of Furipterus horrens. Lineage (NCBI taxonomy): Eukaryota > Metazoa > Chordata > Mammalia > Chiroptera > Furipteridae > Furipterus > Furipterus horrens. Next base: position 87,891,184 of record NW_028327171.1, read on the forward strand.
ATATATGTATAATTCATAAACCAGGAGGAGCTTAAAATAATTACTATTTTATACTTCCACACATTAATTAAAGAGGCAAAAGTAACACCCTAATGACAAGTGTCTTTTTTTTAAAGCCATTCAATATGTAGACAAAAGTCCAATTATATATGAATACCCAGCAAACATGTTCTGTGTCAGAATGAAAAGAGGCTTACCAAACCTGTGATTGAAAATAAGTAGAGGAAAGGAGAGAAAAATCAGCAACTCTTGATTCACGTTAATATTTTGACTATCTTCTCTTTTAATTGTGAAATTACAATGGACTAAATAAATTCTCACTGTATAATCTGGCCCCTATAGCATTAGTTTAAAGCACAGTGAATAAATCAGTCCAATACACAGCTCATGTAACTGTAGCCACAATCATATGAAATAACAATGATAGCATTTATTTTTGTGTCTATGCATTTTTATATGCACACAATATAATGTTAAATGTGTGTCCATATATATAATTTTTCTATTTAGTTCTCTGTCTTTAATTTGAGATATGTATTTTCTTCTCATCAAAGCAATGCATCGATATGACATAACAGAATTTAAACTTTAACAAACAATAAGATAAATAATAAAGAATAAAAGTTTGCATAAGAAAAATGAAACAGTGGTAGTTATATAGATTTAACAACCTATCATAAAGCTATATTTAAAATTATAATATTTTCAGAAGAAAATGATTATTTAACTCTAGTATTGCAGGATCAAGGATCCTCAATAAAATATCCGTGTATTTTGGACAGAACAGAACCATTATTCTGAATAGAAAACAATAAAATATACTTTTTGTAAAGTAGAATAAAAAGAGAGTCTTGAGGTTAACTTGAAATAATTTTTCAAATCATGAATAATTTTAAGCAATAATTAGGTTAAATAAGCCAAAAATGTGTGAGTTTTCCAATTTACATAACTCATACTCAGATTCATCTTAAAGTAACTTGGCTTTTATTTTTCCTAACTGATATTTGAGAACACAAATAACTCATAATTATAATATATTTTTTAATTTAAAAATAGAAATCTGTAAGTGGCTCACAGTACTTTAAAAATCAATTTTTGTACCATATTTTTGAGCAATGAATTATTTAATTAAACTCTAAGAGTATACTTTATTCCAATAGTTACTTTCTTAGTCTGAACTTCAGTCAGTTCACATTAAATTTTTCAGGTACTTTAGTAGGCTTCCATTGAGGTGATCCTATGACTTCTCATCTTTGTTCTTTTAATGTGTTGAATTATGTTGGCGAATTTTCAAATGTTAAACAAACATGACATTTTGTTTTGCTTCAAAAATCTCTGACCAAAACAATATGTGTTTGTGTGTGTGTGTGTGTACGTGTGCAACAAAACATATTTCTGATTAGAGGACTATGTGAAATAAGACTGTCAACATGTGAATTTGGAAATTTGGGTGATATGTTTAAGGCAGTATGTGAAAGTATTCTTTCCTCTATTTACATGTAACCAAAAACCAATCCAGTGAATAATATTGTTGGCTTAAGATATTAGTCATCCTCTCTCATAGTAAGTCTGTTTCATCCTCATTGGGATAAAAAATAAGTTGTTCATGGTAGCAGGGATATAAATTATGCTCCTGTGCCATCTTAATGATAGCAGCAAACAAGTGTGGGTCCTTTTTATGGCTTCATATGCCAAGGCACCAGGGAATTCCTTGGTAGCTAGTTGTTTAATTAGAAAGCTTACATTATATATAGAACATTGATCAATAAGAGTGGAACAAACACATCTTGGATTGGGAAAATTTTTAATTCAAATCTGTAGACATATTTTATCAATCTTTCAATTCTTTATTATTGATTTTCACTGAATATTTAATTTCTACTTCAAGAATGTCAAAAAATGATATCACTTTACATTTGTTTGGGAATCTAAACAATGCATTTTCCTTCTTAGCCAGTATTTTGGAAACCTTTAACCAAGTCAATCAAGTTTTAATCTCCTGTGCTAACTATTTGTAGTTTGATTAACCTATCTATTGCTACAGTCATTAAAATGGACTGATATGACTATTTTAAGTACTCCATCCATCTGTATTTCTATCTTTCAGAAAATATATTGTTAAATTTGATTCATATGAATTCGGAGGTAATGAAAATCTAATGAAAGGTCTATTTAAAATTCTAAATTTGATGAATATATCATATCTTACAAACTGTGTTCATGATCTTAGTGTCATATGTAGTTAAATGCTATGTTTATATTTATGGAAGTAGAAACTGAAAAAGTAATCTAAGTTCAACTTTGAGATTTTATCTTTCAGAAAATAATATTAAGAAATTATAACATTAAATGAGGGACATTTTATTATAGATATTTTATAAGAATAAATTTAATATAATGCTTAAAATAATTGATTTATTAGACTAAATAAACTTTAAATAATTAAATTGTCAAACTATAATGTTTCCAGATCAGTTGAAAATAGAAACAGCATCATCTATTTTCTCAATACAATAAATAATTATACTTTTTGTAGGTGGTTTTGCAATAATATTGGGGCAGTCAACATGACATATGGCTCATAAAACACCTGCCTGCATAAATATATTTATAGAAACAGTAAACTAATTAATTCATTAAAGAGCCCCATGACTTATGACACATTATGCAATCCCATCAAATGAGATTTATATCACCTTCCTTGGGAAAACATTTCTTCATCAGCATGTAATCAGTTATTTAACTTAGAAAAGATGATAATGCTTCTTTAAAAACTACAACACAATGCTCTCAGAAAAAATAAGTAATCATAATGAAATGGTCCCCCTCTAACCATCTTAGTGAACATAGTATTTCAAAAGGATAGGATATAAATCTGGAAAATATATATTCAGAAGTCTATAACTCTCTCTTCATTGTCTTTTTCTGTCCATACATCCCTCTAGCTTCAATTCTAAATGTCTGTGTTTTATACTATATAAGTATTTGTGAATTTGACAGTAGATATGTTTAACATTAATAACATTGTCTGAATCTTGCATTTGTCAGCTTTTCTCCATCTGTTAGATTAGCATACCCTCTGCTTCTGCTTCATTCAAATACCCTAAAGCAATAATTTTTTTTCACAGAATTTGTATCTCTCCCAAAGCTACCTATACCATTCTGACTTCTGATGATTAGTTTGTCTGAAAAATCAGTTAGTGTTGTTCCCAGTTCTCTTTTAGACTGCTTTATCTTTTGTCTATTTAAAATATATTTTCTTTTTGTATTTGAGCAAGGACATATTCAGAAAAAAGAAACTTGGATAGCAACTGCTTTCTTCAAGTTTTAAATTTTACTTTTTTTTTTTTTTTTTGAAATGCTGATGTTTAATGAGAACACCCTGGACTCCCCACACCTGTACATACATCTGTAAAAATTTCAAATACAGCAAGTTACCATTGAGCCAGACTAGAAGGGACTGACAGGGCATTAAATACTGTGGTATAGGAGCAGGAAAAGGGAGGGTCATACAAAACAGGAGCAGAGGTGGGGGACTGAAAAGTATGGGTGCTGGGAGGAGGGGCATGGCTAGGGTCCCCCCAGTGTCAGGAGCTTATAATCTGATGGTGGCAACAGAGACCCTAGGACAGACAGGAGGCTGGGGCAGGAGGAAAAATTGTGAGTGTGAGGGGCTCCCCTCAGGCCACGCCCCCCCCACAAGGGCTCCTGGGAGTTGCTAGCACTGGAGGGTTGATCCAAAGGGGGCGGGTGGGGGTGGGGTGGTCTTTGGTGGGTGGGTTAGCTGCATGGTCCTCCTCTCCTTAGGGAGGGTGGAGGGCCAGTGTGGTGTGGCAGGACTAGGGGGAGATAGGCCCGGGCCCGCAGGGGTCTCTACAAATTGTGTCTGAAGAGAATGCAGAAGGTCCTGCCTGTGGGCTCAGCTCCGGCCTCCTGCTCCTCTGCAGGTGCACTGGCATGTCCTCATGGGTTGTCAGGCTCAGATCAGGAGACTGCTAGCAGTGACAGCAGCGGCAGCCAGGGCCAGAGTGACAGGGACACTGATCAAGAAGGGTGCTGAGGGTCCTCCGCCGCTGCTCAGCTCCATGGTGTCACGGGTCCTCGTGGAGGACAGGGGTGCAAGTGAGCTGGTGGTGCTGGTCATGGTCTCTGGAAAGCCTGGGCCTCAGTAGTGAGGTGTCATGGCTCCTCAGTCCAGGGGGTGGCGTGGGAAGCCACACTCCAGTCACTCCATGTCCCGATATCATTGTCCTTGGCCGCTACCTGGATGATGTACTTGCCAGGGTAGGCATCTGTGATGGTGTGTGCTGTGCCATCGGACAGCTCCACATGCTGCCACTGGTCCAGGATGAACGGTTGGTAGCTCAGAAAGAACTTGAGAGCAAAGGACTCAGGGTCTGGCCAGGTGGAGGGGGTCTGCCACGTCAACTGCAACCGGCGAGGGTTGCTGGGCACCGGCTGGGCTACCACATTTTCTGGAGGATCAGGCTTCACAATGGTGAACTCGTCGAAGGTGTAGCTGTGGCATTGTGGCCCAGAGCATTGCTGACACTTATCGAGACCTTGTACTTGGTGGTGGTTGTACTTGGTGGTGGAGAACAGGTGTATGTAGCGGATGTGGCAGCAGTTCTTGAGTGCTGGGTCCTTCTCACAGACCGTAAATTTGGAGTCATGCAGCACAGTCACATTGAAGGTGTTGGGGATGTAGGTGGGGGCAGGCAGGTGCCAGTTGCAGTAGAAGCCCTTGGGGTAAGCATTGGAGCGGCAGCTGAGCACAGGCTCCCGTGGTGGCAAGCCCACATGTAGGAGAACTTGGTGACACGGGTGCCAGGAGTCACGGTGGAAGCAGGCGTAGAGGCCACTGTGGCCCAGTTCTAGGCCACGGAGCACGAGCTGAGAGCCATTGAGCAGGTCAGGGGCAAGGTCTGTCCCGTTTACCTGCCACGTCACAGCTGCATTCCAGTTGGCTGTCCCACATGGCAGAGTCACGTCTGAGCCCAGGCGCTTATACTGCATGTGGGGTGCCTCCTGTGGACTGTGTCTCTGGGAGCAGAAAACGGCACTGGCAGCAGCAAGAACAGCACAGCAGGCCCATGGGACAGGTAAGAGGGGTGGAGCCAGGGCAGAGAGGAAGCAGGTGGCTATGGTGATGGTGGCAGCAGTGGTGGCAGCGGCAGGCTGGCAGAAAGCCCAGTCACACATTTTAAAAAGTAGGGAAGGACACCTGGGGAGCACTCCCAGCACCAGACTAGACCACTTTTTTTTTTTTTTTTTTAATAGCTTAGGTGCATTTTATAGGTTTTCTTTCAGACTCCTTCTACAAAAAAGTTGAAATCCAAGTCCCTAGAGGGAGAGTGAGAACCCTTCCCCTTTCCCCAGAGCTCTCCATACTTCTTCCCATGTTCATGGAGGTGGAGGGCTGACTACTTTTATCCCCCACCAAACCGCAGAAGGGAAAAGACCTACCACCTAGCAAACCTTTGCCTTCAGCCTCATCCCCAACACGGTGATCCTGGCTACGGGAGGCTGTGGTGAGAACTGTTGGGATCCAGCAGGAGTTCTAAACCCCAGAAGGCCATGGCCAGGGTATAATCTGTGAACATTTCATCCTCTAGCAACGCTGTTGGGCCCAGCACCTCACTCGCAGAGGCAAGCTGTAAATTCTCTGGGCAGGGAGGATTCAAGGACCGGGCCTTAGCCGGGAGCTGGTGCAGGTAAATGCAGTCAGACTTGAAGGGGCAGCGGCCATTCCCCCACATGAAGAATCGGAATGGGATCTGACTGGTCTGAGCCCTGAAGTTCTTGATGAGTTGCTCCTTCTCAGCCCCCTTGCTCACCCAGAATTTGTGGGGAATGATGTAGCTGGAATGGACACGGCACTGGGGACAGGCCTTGATGACATCCAGGGGAAGTCCTGTTGACTCTTCCGCCAGGTGTGCAGGCAGCCCAGGCAGTGGGCGTGAGTGCAGTTGGGCAGGATGCCAAAGATCCGCTTGGCCTCAGGTTTGTCCCACACCTTGTCCATGCAGATGCCACACATGACGTCCCGACTGTCCTGCTCCCACTTAAGGTCCATGCTCTGAAGTGAGGCCACAGGCTCCTGGGCAGGATCTAACTTAGGCCGAGACCCCTGGGAGTAGCTGTGGTCTCCAGCAGCAGATGATGGTGTCAGGAACTGCCAGGAGCTGCCACCAAGCTCTTCATTCTGATTTGTCAACCCCTGCAGGCCAGGCTCCGTGACCCAGGTGGCCCCAGCCCAACCGACAGCCACTGAGGGCAAGTAGGTAGGCTTGGAGCCCCTTCGGGTTAGCCCCAGCAGGGGTCCCGGCATGGTGACAAGTGGCTCCGAATGGCAGCGGCCCCACGGCAGGAGGCCAAGGGGCTGTGGGTGCTGATACCTGCATCAATCTCCCTGGAAACAGAAGCCTCGCTGAAAGTGTCTGCAGACTTGGGACACCTTCCTGTCTGAATGGCCATAGGGAGTGGGCTCTGCCCTCCCCGGCACGGGTGCTGCCATCCAACCTGGCAGGGTCCATCCAGCTGCAGCCCCTAGTGAGTCTATTTAAAATATATTTTCTTTTTGTATTTGAGCAAGGACATATTCAGAAAAAAGAAACTCGGACAGCAACTGCTTTCTTCAAGTTTTAAATTTTAGTTTTTTTATTGACACATAATTGCATTTGTTTTTACAGTCAGAATCATTTGCAAAATTATCAATATTTTATAGAAAAGTTCTGCCACTTACTAAGTTCAGTAACATGCAGGAATAAAAAGCAGATGTTGCTTTAGCATTATTTAATAAGATACTACAGTCTCACATCATTCTCACAAATGTTCTCAGAGTAGTTTCAAAAAATAGGAGGAAACAAAGCAAGTGTGATTTTTTTAAACAGTGTATTGGGAATAAAAATTGGCATGACAATACACTAAGTTCATTGCAGTAATTCTTCAAACTGTATGCAGTAAGAACAACACCCTATCACATCCCAGATAAATGTCGTGAATGGAATATGTTGGAAGAGTTTGCCTCAAAATAAATTGTATACTGGTAAATTAATCACTTTTCCCCCATAAGCCAGCATTAAAAAAACTTAGAACAGGGTTATTAGAATAATTTAAATTATAGCTAATTCCGAAAAAAATGATCACTATTTTTAATAAATCAGTAAATATTTGATGCTTTAGGAAATTTTTCTAAGGTAATTGTGTTCAAAGATGTCATATATTCAGTTAAAATATGGAAATCATTCATAATTATAAATTGAGTAAATTGTAAGCTACATTGATAATCAAATATGTTCAATTTACTTTATTCAGAAGGATCTCAATAATTAATATTTTAAAAAATCTCTCCTGTATAACAATTGTAATTTTTGTCATTCTTATTGCATCTAGTAGATCTTGCTAACGCAACCTACATAATGTACACATTAGTTATTTAGTAAGAAACAAAAATCTATTCTTCATGAATTTAGATCAGCTGAAATAAATCTTCAATTTATTTGAATTTTCTTCAAGGATGAGGTATTTTGGAATGTTTTTTCTTTAAAGAATATAATCTTAAAAATTACATAATTGACTCTAGAAATATGTTATGCATAATTTTTCTTTGACACATGAATTCCTGTACAGAAAGTGTTAACTCTGAATTGACCTATTATTAGCTTACTTGAAATTTTATGTTAGAAAGAATTATGTTTAAGAGAGGTAAGTAAAATAATACATCTGTGCTACCAGAATGCCCATGTCCTAATTCCTAGAACCTGTGAATATGATACCTTATATTGTAAAAGAGAACTTGCAGGTATAATTAAGGTTAATTGCCCAGAGATAAAATTATCCTGGAATATTCTGGTGAGTCTAATTTAATCACATGAATCCTTAAAACTGGAGGACCTTTTCCAGTTGTTAATGGAGAAAAAGATTGAGGGTAGAAAAGGGCCACAGAGAATGTGTGTGGCCTCTAAAAGCTGGATGAGGAAAGAAAATGGATTCTCCCATGAAGACTCCAGAACAAACAAAGCCCTGTCAACACCTCAATTTGTGATGTTAAATCACTGTGTGTGGTAATTAGTTACAAATGCAATAGGAAAATAATAAAAACATATATAAAACTCTAAAATTGATATTTTTATTTTTAAATTTATTTTATTTTAAAAATTTTATTGAATTTATTGGGGTGACATTGGTTAATAAACTTACATACATTTCAGTTGCACAATCCATAATGCATCATCTGTATATTGTATTGTGTGCTCACCACCACAAGTCATGTCTCTTTCAAACATCATTAATGCCCCCTTTTTACCCTCTTCTACCTCTCCCCACCCACCATTTCCTCTGTTGATCACCATGCTGGTGCATGTGTCTATGAGGTTTTTGTTTGTGTTTTTACTTATTCCCTTGACCTTTTTCACCCATCCTCCAAACCCTCCACCCTCTGACATCTGTCAGTCTATTCTCTGTCATAATGAGTTTATTTCTATTGTGTTTGTTAGTTTATTTTGTTTATTAGATTCCATATATAAGTGAAATTATATGGTACTTGCCTTTCTCTGACTAGCTTATTTCACTTAGCATACTACTCTCCAGGGTTATCCATTCTGTCACTAAAAGTAAGATTCCTTCTTTTTTATAGCCAAGTAGTATTCCATTGTATAAATGTACCAAAGCTATTTTATCCTCTCATCTAATAATGGACATTTAGGTTGTTTCAACTTCTTTACTATTGTAAATAATGCTGCATGAACATAGGGGAATATATAAATACACACACACACATATGTATGTATATATATATATATATATATATATATATATATATATATTTATTTATTTATTTATTTATTTACTAAGAGAGAGGCAGAGAGAAACATCAACATGTTGCCTCGAATACATGCCCTGACTGGTGACTAAACCCACAACCTATGCATGTGCCATGACTGGGAAGTGAACTGGTGACTTTTCACTTTGTGGGACAATGCCCAACCAACTGAGTCACACTAGTCAGGGCTATTCTATCAAATTAGTGCTTTAAGATTCTTCAAATATATTCCCAGAAGTGGAATCATGGGGTCATAAGACAGTTCAATTTTTGATTTTTTGTGGTACTTCCATAATGCTTTTCAGAGTGGCTGCACCAATCTGCATTTCCACCAACAGTGCATGAGGTTTCTTTTCTCTTTACATCCTCATCAACACTTGTTTTTATTGATTTATGAATGATAGCCATTCTACAGGTGTGAGGCTATAATTTCATTGTGGTTTTAATGTTCATTTCTCTGATGATGAGTGATGATGAGTATCTTTTCATTTGTCTATTGGCCATCTGTACGTCGTCTTTGAGGAAGTGTCTATTCAGGCCCCTTACCCATTTTTATATTGGATCTTGTGTTGTTGTTGTTGTTTGTTATTGTTGTTGTTTCATGTTGAGTTATAAGTTCTTTATAAATCTTGGATATTAACCCCTTATCAAATGTATCATTGGCAAATATGTTCTCCTATTCAGTGGGTTGTCTTTTCATTTGGTTGATGGATTCCTTTGCTATGCACAAACTTTTTAGTTCAATCTAGTTTCATTTGTTTATTTTTTTCTTTTGTCTCCCTTGCCTGAGAGGAAAAATCAGAAAAAAAAAAATTGACACTAGAAATATATTAGATTTTACTGCCTTTCTTTTCTTCTAAAATTTTTATGTCTTTAAATCTAACATTTAAGTCTTTAATACATTTTGAGTTTATTCTTTTGTATGGTGTAAGAAGTAGGTCCCATTTAAAATTTTTTATATGTATCTGTGCAGTTTTCTCAATACCATTTACCAAAAAGAATGTCTTTACCCCATTGTAAGTTTTTGCCCCTTTTGTTAAATATTAATTGAGCATAAATGCATGGGTTTTTTTCTGAGCTTTCTATTCTGTTTCATTGATCTATATGTCTGATTTTATGTCAGTACCATGCTATTTTGATTACTGTTGTCTTGTAGTATAGTTTGATACCAGGTAATGTGATTCCTCCAACTTTGTTATTCTTTCTCAAGATTGCTACAGCTATTTGTATCTGTTTGTGATTCCATATAAATTTTTGGAATATCTGTTTTAGTTCTGTGAAATACACCATTGGTATCTTGATAGAAATTGCACTGAATCCATAGACTGCTTTGGATAGATAATATGGACATTTCAATTATGTTAATTTTTGCTATCCATAGAGATCATATATGCTTCCACATATAAGACAATCTCTTCTTCATTGTCTTATAATATTCTGAATATAGTTCTTTTGTATCCTTGGTTAAATTTATTCTTAGGTACTTTTTTGAAGCAATTCAAAATGGGATTGTTAGTTTCACCTTATAATAGCTCAATATTGATGTACAAAAATTGCAACTGATTCCTAGATATTTATTTTGTATTGTACTTTACTTAATTTATTCACTAGTTTTAGTAGTCCTTTGGTGGTATCTTTAAAGCTTTCTATATACAATATTATGTCTTCTGCAAGTAATGACAGTTTTATTATTCGTTTTAAATTTGGATGTATTTTATTTATTCTTCTGTCTGATTGCTGTGGCTAAGATTTCTAGTATTATGTTGAATAAGAGTGATGAATGTGGAAGTCCTTGTATTATTTCCAAAATTAAAGGAAACAGTTAGTTTTTGCCAATTGATTATGATGCTGGCTTTGAGTTGTCATATTTTTTGTCATGCCTATATTATTTTGAAGTATATTTTATCTATTCCCACATTACTGAGAGTTTTTATCATAAATGTGTGTGGAATTTCATGAATTTTTTTCTTAATATTGATATGATCTTGCAATTGTGTCCTTTGTTTTGTTGATGGGTTATATCACCTTTATTGATTGGAGGATATTGTATCTACCTTACATCGCTGGAATAAGTCCCATTTAATCATGGAGTATAATCTTTTGACTATATTGCTGGGTCCAGTATGTTAATATTTTGTTGAGCATTTTAACATATATGTTTATCAGGAATATTGGCTTATAATTTTTATTCTTAGTAGTGTCATATCTAGTTTTGAAGTTATGATAATGCTGGCCTCATAAAATAAGCTTGGTAGTCTTTTCTTCTCTTGAATTTTTTGGAATAGTTTGAGAAGGATAGGTATTAGTTTTTCTTTGAATGTTTGCTAAAATTCACCTGGGAAACCATCCAATCCAGGATTTTTATTTATTGAGAGGTTTTGTTTATTTGTTTGTTTAATTACAGCTTCAATTTATTTTTTAAATAATAATCTATTGATTATGCTATTACAGCTGTCCCAATTTTTCCCACATTGTCTTCCTCCACCCAGCACCCCCTCATTCTTTCAGTCCCCACACCATTGCTTATGTCCATGGGTAATGTGTAGCTTCTTTGGCTACTCCATTTCCTGGACTGTATTTTACATCCACATGGCTATTCTGTACCTACCTGCTTGTACTCCCAATCTCCTGACCTCTTCACCCATTCCCCAACAGCCCCTTCACACCTGGCAACTGTCAAAATGCTCTCCATATCCATGATTCTGCCTCTCTGTTCTTGTATATTTAATTTTTTTTTAGATTCAGTTGATGATAGATATGTATTTTTTGTTATTTTAGTGTTCACAGTTTTGATCTTCTTTTTCTTATATAAACCCCTTTAACATTTCATATAATAAAGGTTCAGTGATGATGAACTCCTTTAGTTTTTTTGTCTGGGAAACTATCTTCCCTTTGTTTCTAAATGATATCTTTATTGGGTAGAGCAATCTTGGCTGTAGGTCCTAGTTTATTATTATTTTGAGTATTTCTTGCAATCCCTTCTTGCCTAAAAAATTTCTTTTGAAAAATGAGCTGACATTCTTATGCTAATTTACCTGTAGGTAACTAACTGCTTTTCTCTTACTGATTTTACAATGCTTTCTTTATATTTAACCTTTAGCATTTTAATTATGCTGTGTCTTGGACTGGGTGTCTTTGTATTCATCTTGCTTGGGAATTTCTGTGCTTCCTGGACTTGCATATCTATTTCCTTCACTGAATTAGGAAAGTTTTCTTTCATTATTTTTTCAAATAAATTTTCAATTTTTTGCTCTTTCTCTTCTTCTGGCATCACTGTTATGTGAATGTTGGAACACTGAAGTTGTCCCAGGGGCTACTTACACTATCCTCATTTTTTTTTCTTTCTTTTTTTTTTTTTTTCCAATTGGTTGTTTTTTGCTTCCTTATGTTCCAAATCACTGACTTGAATCTCAACTTCATCCACTCTACTGTTGTTTCCTTGTAAATTGTTCTTTATTTTATTTAATGTATTCTTCATTTCTAACTGAATCTTTCTTATGCTGTTGAGGTCCTCACTAACTTCCCTAAGCAACTTTATAACCAGTGTTTTTAACTCTGCATGTGATAGATTGCTTATTTCCATTTCCTTTAGTTCTGCCCCCCCGCCCCCCCCCCCCCCCGGAGTTTTGATCTGTCCTTTCATTTGGGCCATGTTTCTTTGTCTCCTCATTTTGGCAGCCTCACTGTGTTTCTTTTTCTTTTCTTTTTTTTTTTAAATATATTTTTTAAGAAAGAGAAACATCGCTGTGTGGTTATTCCCAACTGGAGACCTGACATGCAACCTAGTAATGTGCCCTGACTAGGAATCAAACCAGCAATACTTGGCTCGCAGGCCAACGCTCAATCCACTGAGCCACAGCAGCTAGGGCTCCTGTGTTTGTTTCTATGTATTAGGTAGAGCTATTTTGACTGTGTGTCTTGGTAGTGTGGCCTAATGTAGTAGGTGTCCTGTAGGGTCCAGTGGCACAGCCTCCCCCATCACTCAAGCTGGGTACTCGAGGTGCACCCTTTGCATGGGATGAGTACCCCCTCCTCTTGTAGTTGAGCTTCATTGCTATTGTCAAATCAATGGGAGAGATTTACCCAGGCTAGTTAGCTGCAAAGATTGGCTTGATCACTTACTACTAACCTCTGCCATCCATGGAGGATCAACTGTGCAGCAGCAGTGTGGTGGTGTTCCAACATGGTCTGTAGCTGCCCACTGTGTACACTGGCCCAGAAGTTTCCCAGGTGGTGCAGGCCAAGGTCGCCCCGACCTCTGTTTTGCCCAGGGCTACCCTGACTGGGCTATAAAGCAATCTGAGATGGCTACTACTTATGCTGGGCTTGGGGATTCCCAGGCAAATCCAAGATGTGAATCTAGGCTGGTTACTGCTAGTTCCAGGCCTGGTGCCTCTTAACAAGAGGTATAGGGGTCTTGGGGGCTCACTGAAGCTGCCTGTTGCTTGTTTGAGAGGATTTAGGAAGTTATGAAACATGAGCCAAGACCAATCATTCATATGGAAAAGCAGCTTGGGTAGGCCCATAAGTTAGGTGGGACAGAGTCTCTGGGGATCTCCAGGGTAGGGCAAACTGTTAACCAGGTTGATGGAGTTTTAGATATGGTACTAGTCTGCTGGCTCTGTAGGGGGAGGGTTCAGAAAAGGGACAATGGCCCACCTTTCTGTCTGGGAGAAGTCTGTCCCCAGCTCTCACCTTGATGCCAGACACTTTACTTTCTCCATGTATGCCACTGGTGACTTTCAAGCTGCTACCTGACTGCTGGAGCTCAGAGGGATTGAGTCTGAGTAAGTTTGGGTGTAGTTTCTTTAAGAGGAACTGCTTGTGATTCCAGAAGTTTCTTCCACCAACTCAATCCCCATTGGTTTTTGAAGCCAGAAGTTACGGGGACTTATCTCCCTGGCACTGAAACTCTAGACTGGGGCAACTGGTGTGAGGCTGGTTGTCTCCTCACTCCCAACATATTCCTCTTGAATTTTTATCCACCATATTTGGATGTGGGACCAGCCCATTCTACCCCTCCTCGCAGTTTGGATGGGTGTAGTTTCTTCTTTTTCTTTTTTTTTAATTTTTATTTTTTGGTTATTCAATTACAGTTGTCCCATTTTCCCCCCATTGCTCCCCCCTCCCAGCCCATCCCTTCTCCCACAATTATATCCCTACCCGTTGTCCATGTCCATGAGTCATTCATATACGTTCCTTGACTAGACCTTTCCCTTACTTATCCCCCTTCTCTCCCTCCCCCCTCCCCCCTACTGACTACTATTCTAGTCTTTGCCTATTTAGTTCATTTGTTTGTGTTGCTCTTTAGTTTCCTGTATTGGGTGATATTATATGGTATTTTTCTTTCTTTGCCTGGCTTATTTCACTAAGCATAATTTTCTCTAGTTCCATCCATGTTGTCGCAAATGGCAGGAGTTCCTTCTTTCTTTCTGCTATATAGTATTCCATTGTGTAGATGTACCACAGTTTTTTGATCCACTCATCTACAGATGGGCACTTAGGCTGTTTCCAGCACTTAGCTATTGTAAACAGGGCTGCTATGAACATAGGGGTGCATAAGTTTTTTTGAATTAGGGTTTTAGGATTTTTCGGGTATAATCCTAGCAGTGGAATCATTGGTTCAAATGGCAGTTCCATTTTTAGTTTTTTGAGGTAATTCCATACTGTTTTCCATAGTGGCTGCACCAGTCTGCATTCCCACCAACAGTGCAGTGGGGTTCCCTTTTCTCCACATCCTTGCCAGCACTTGTTGTTTGTTGATTTGTTGATGATGGCCATTCTGACTGGTGTAAAATGGTATCTCATTGTGGTTTTTACTTGCATCTCTCTGATGGCCAATGATGTTGAGCATTTTTTCATGTGCCTATGGACCTTCTGTATGTCCTCTTTGGAGAAGTGTTTGTTCAGGTCCTTTGCCCATTTTTTAACTGGGTTGTTTGTTTTCTTGATGTTGAGTCGTATCAGCTCTTTATATATTTTGGAGATCAGTCCCCTGTCTGTGATATCATTGGCAAATATGTTTTCCCATATGGTTGGTTTCCTTTTCAACTTGCTGATGTTTTCTTTTGCTGAGCAGAAACTCTTTAGTTTGATGTAGTCCCATTTGTTTATTTTTTCCTTTATTTCTCTTGCCTTAGGAGATGTATCCGTGAAGATATTGTTACATGTGCTATCTGAAATTTTCCTGCCTATGTTTTCCTCCAGGACTTTTATGGTATCACGGCTTACATTTAAGTCTTTAATCCATCTTGAGTTTATTCTCGTGTGTGGTGTAAGTTGGTGGTCTAGTTTCATTTTTTTGCAAGTCCCTGTCCAATTCTCCCAGCACCATTTGTTAAAGAGGCTCTTCTCACTCCATTTTATGTTCCTTCCTCCTTTATCAAAGATTAGTTGACCATAGAGGCCTGGGTTTATTTCTGGGCTTTCAATTCTATTCCACTGATCTATATGTCTGTCCTTATGTCAGTACCAGACTGTTTTGATCACAGTGGCTTTGTAGATTGTTTGATGTCTGTTATCGTGATTCCTCCTGCTGTGTTCCTCTGTTTCAAGATTGCTTTTGCTATTCAGGGTCTTTTTTGGTTCCATATGAATTTTTGGAGGATTTGTTCTAGGTCAGTGAAATATGTCATTGGTATTTTAATAAGGATTGCATTGAATTTGTAAATTGCTTTGGGTAGTATGGCCATTTTGATGATGTTGATTCTTCCCATCCAAGAACATGGTATTTGCCTCCATTTATTTGTATCTTCCTTAATTTCTTTCTTCAATCTTGCATAATTTTCAGTGTACAGGTCTTTTATCTCTTTGGTTAAGTTTATTCTTAGGTACTTTATTTTTCTTGTTGTTATAGTAAATGGTATTTTCTTTTTTGCCTCTGTCTCTGATATTTTATTGTTGGTGTACAGAAATGTCTTCGATTTCTGTATATTTATTTTGTACCCTGCTAATTTGACGAATTCACTTATTAGGTCGAGCAGGTTTTGAGGGAGTCTATAGGATTTTCTATGTGCACTATCATGTCATCTGCAAATAATCCCAATTTTACTTCCTCTTTTCCAATTTGGGTGCCTTTTATTTCTCTTTCTTGTCTGATTGCTGTGGCTAGAACTTCCAAGACTATGTTGAATAGGAGTGGAGAGAGTGGACATCCTTGTCTTGTTCCTGATCTTAGGGGGAATGCTCTCAGTTTTTACCCATTGAGTATGATGTTGGCTTCAGGTTTCTCATATATGGCCTTTATTATGTTGAGGTATGCTCCCTCTATTCCTATTTTGCTGAGAGTTTTAATCATAAATGGGTGTTGTACTTTATCAAATGCTTTTTCTGCATCTATTGATATGATCATGTGATTTTTGTCTTTCATTTTGTTTATGTGTTGTATTATTTTTATTGATTTGCAAATATTAAACCATCCTTGCATCCCTGGGATGAATTCCACTCGATCGTGGTGTATGATTTTTTTGATGTATTGCTGGATCTTGTTTGCCAATATTTTGTTGAGGATTTTAGCATCTATGTTCATCAGTGATATTGGCCTGAAGTTTTCTTTCTTTGTTGTGTCTTGACCTGGTTTTGGGATTAGGGTAATACTGGCTTCATAGAATGAGTTTGGGAGTCTTCCCTCCTCTTGGGTTTTTTGGAATAGTCTGAGGAGGATAGAAGTTAGTTCTTTCCTAAATGTTCTGTAGAATTCACCTGTGAAGTCATCCAGTCCAGGGCTTTTGTGTGCCAGGAATTTTTTTGATTACTGTTTCAATTTCAATAGTTTTATTGGTCTATTCAGGCTTTCTCCTTCTCTTGATTCAGTTTTGGAAGATTATATGTTTCCAGGAGTTTGTCCATTTCCTCTTGGTTGTCAAATTTCTTGCCATACAGTTGTTCGTAATAATTTCTTACAATCCTTTGTATTTCTGTGGTAGCAGTTGTGATTTCTTCTCTTTCATTTCTGATTTTATTTATTTGGGTCTTCTCTCTTTTTTCTTGATGAGCCTAGTTAAGGCTTGTCAACTTTGTTAATCTTTTCAAAGAACCAGCTCCTACTTTTGTTGATCTTTTGAATTGTTAATTTAGTCTCTATGTCATTTAATTCTGCTCTGATCTTGATGATGTCCTTCCTTCTACTTGCTCTGGGCTTTGCTTGTCGTTCTTCCTCTATTTCTTGTAGTTGTAGGGTTAACTTTTTTATTAGAGATTGTTCTATCTTTTTTATGTAGGCCTGTATTGCTATGAACTTTCCTCTCAAGACTGCTTTTGTTGTATTCCATAGGTTTTGGGTTGCTGTGTGTTCACTATCATTAGTTTCCAGAAACTTTTTGATTTCTTTCTTGATGTCATTGTTAACCCATTCATTAATAGCATGTTATTCATTCTCCGTGAGTTTGAATGTTTTTGAGTTTTTCCTTGAATTTGATTTCTAATTTTAAGCCATTGTGAACAGAGAAGATGCTTGACATAATTTCAGTTTTCTTGAATTTGTCGAGTCTTGTTTTGTGTCCTACCATGTGGTCTATCTTTGAAAATGTTCCATGTGCACTTGAGAAGAATTTATATTTTGCTTCTTTGGTGTAAAAATTTCTATATATATCGACTAAGTTATTCGATCTAGAGTATTGTTCAATGCCTCAGTATCTCTGGTGTTTCTTTGTTTTGAAGATCTGTCCATTGTTGACAATGGGGTGTTAAAGTCCCCTACTATTAGTGTGTTGCTGTCTATATCTTTCTTGGAGTCTTTCAAAATTTTCCTTACATATTTGGGTGCTTCTAAGTTGGGTGCATATATGTTTATAAGGGTTATATCTTCCTGATGGATTTTTCCCTTAAGTATTATGAAATGCTCTTCTTTGTCTTTTTTTATGGTCTTTGCTGTGAAATCTGTTTTGTCTGATATAAATATTGCTACCCCAGTTTTTTTTTCCTGTCCATTTGCTTGAAATACTTTTTTCAATCCCTTCACTTTCAGTCTGTGTAGATCTTTTGTTCTAAATTGGGTCTCCTGTAGACAGCATATATGTGGGTCATGCTTTCTAATCTATTCAGCTACCCTATGTCTTTTGATTGGAGCACTTAATTCATTTACATTTAAGGTTATTACCGATAGGTACTTATTCATTGTCATTTTCCCCCTCTCTGTCTCTCTCTATTTTTTTCATCTTCTTAAAGCATACCCTTTAGCTTCTCTTGCAATGCTGGTTTGGTGGAGATGTATTCTTTTAGCCTTCTTTTGTCTTTGAAACTTCTTATTTCACCTTCCATTTTGAATGAGAGCCTTGGTGCGTAGAGTATTCTTGGTTGTAGGCCTTGTTTATCTTTTTAAAGAAGAAGCTCTTGGTTTCATTGATTATTTTTTAATTTTTATGTTTTTTTACTCTTTTAAATTTCTGCTCTAATTTTTTTTTTCACTTTTGGCTTTGTTTTCTTTTTTTATGTTCCTTTAAGTATAATGTTAGTTTATTTATTTGAAATTTTTATTGTTTCTTGAGGTAGGCCTGTAATGTTATGAAATTCTCTTTTAGTTTTGCTTTCACTTTGTCCCATAGATTTTGGGTTGTTATGTTCTCATTTGCATTAGTTTCAATGTATTTTTTAATTTCTTCCTTGATCTTTTGATCCATTCATTGTTTAGTAACATGTTATTTAATCTTTATGTTTTTGTGTGTTTTCTATGGTTTTTTTCTTTCGATTGATTTCCAGTTTTATACCATTATGGTCAGAAAATATGCTTGATATAATTTCAGTCTTCTTAAATGTATTAGACTTGATTTGTGTCTTAACATGTGATCTATTCTAGAAAATATCCATGTGCACTTGAAAAAAGGGTATATTCTACTGCTTTTCGGTGGGATGTTCTGGAGATATCTATTAAGTCCACCTGATCTAGTGTGTTAGTTAAGTCCACTGTCTTCTTGTTAATTTTCTGCCTATATCTAGCTCTTGACATTAATGGGTTGTTAAAATCCCCTACTATGATTGTATTGTTCTCAGGCTTCCCTTTTATGTCCATCAAGATTGGCTTTATATATATTATGTGCTCCTATGTTGGGTTCATAAATGTTTACAAGGGATATGTTTCCTTGTGGGATTTTTCCTTTTATAATTATATAGTCTTTCTTTGTTTCTTATTATAGCCTGTATCTTAGTCTATTTTTTAAGGTATATGTATTGCCACCTCATGTTGTCATAGTTCTCACTAAGTTTTCTATGTTTCAGTAAATTCTATAAGCATTACCATTTTTAAAACTCTATATATAATCATTTTTTAAACTCTATATATGATAAATTGCTTGTCTCCATTTTATTTAGCTCTTTTTCTGGGGATTTCTTCTGTTCTTTCATTTGTCACATGCTTCTTTGTCTCAACATTTTGGTTGCTTCTTTATGTTGGTTTCTATGTTTAAGTAGATCTGCTATGACTCTTCATCTTAGTAGAGTGGCATTATGTAGTAGGTATTCTGTGGGACATCTTGGTTTAGTCTCCTTGATCACTTAAGCTGTGTGCTCCAGGAATGTCCCTTTTGTGGGTTATGTGGGCCCTTCTATTGTAATTGTGTCTTAATTTATATTGTTCTGTTCATACATGGGGTTGACCTTCCTGCTGGCTGACTATGAAGATCAGTCCCAATCACAGTATATAAGCTGCTGCACAAACACTGACCACACAAAGTGAAATTTACCTTAGTATGACCTTGTACCTTCTGAGATCTCTCTTTGGGTTTACTGCTTGTGAAACTAATTGTATTTTGCTTCAGTGTTTTCTGTAGGTGGCCACTGTATGTGTAGGTTCTGGGACTTTTTTTGGAGAAACTCTAGCTCAGGCCAATATCAGACACCACCTGTGATATATCCTGGGCAATATCACTGGTGCTACAAGGTGATCCACAGTTAGTGGCTGCCTCTGCTTGGCCTAGGTGTGCTTGGTAAGGGCCAAACTGTGCACCAAAGCTGGTTTTACCAGTGATGCATCCAGATGCAGGTCAGCTGAAGTCCTAAGGCACCCTGAGATCTGTCTCTGCTTGTTTCCACCTGCCAGCTGTCTGTTAGGCTGTGTCACAGAAAGAGGCTGTTACAGTACTTGAGTTGCATAAAGTAGGTTCTCAGTGAGTCACCAGGTAGTGGCTAGTGGCATTCACCAGATTGATATAGGTTCCAACTTGGTGCCATTGCTGGTCCTGAGGCCACCCCTGGGTGCTTGCACAACTTTATGGTGGGGCAGGGTCTCATGTAGTCATCAGGGTGAGTCCAAAAGAGTTCATTAGGCCAAATAGGCCAAGGTTTGGCCATGTGAAAGGAGGGCTCTGCATGATTAGAAGTGCTAGAGAAAAATAAGCCCTCTCCTAAACACACACAATTCAGTCTACCAGATTCTCCCATAAGCTGGGTCACAGTAGGAAGGGTTAGCAAGTCAGGAGGATGGATCTAGTGGATCTCCCATGAGGAGAAAGTGCCTTGTCAGGCTTAGGAGGAGGTAAAGAGAGCAGCTCCCTCCCCAGAGACACAAAAATTAGTTTATCCCAGATTCTGCTTAGACCTTGGCATGGTGAAGCCATCATTAGTTGGGAGGGTTGGGGCACTGGGAGTCCTGAGAGTAGGGTTAGTACATCTTCTGTGATGGGGAGGTACCAGTCAGGTGCACAGGGAGAATGGCTCCTGTGCCACACCTCTTAGTCACTGATAACCCCTGAGTTTTCCCAGACCTCTACACCCTGGCCAAGGCAGCTGACTCCTCGGTACAAGCTTTGCAGTGTGGGGCTGCAGTGAGTCCAGAGGGTGGGGTTATTTCTTTCCCCCAGGCCGATGCTATATGAGGGGAACAGTCCACCCAAGAAAGATGGCATCTGCAGTATGGGAGGATGACTCAGCACAGGGATCCTGGTGGCTAGGCCTTCAGATATCTCCCCAGAGCCACAAATCCCAGCCTCTCTTCATGTGACTCTAGTCTGCTCTACTGTCTCTCTGCCAGAGCCCAGGGTGAGTGGCTGTGAATGAGAATTTGTGCACTGAACGTTTAAGAGAGCATCTCCTTCTAGAAGTATCTCCTCTCTTTCTGACAGACAGAATCCCCACTGATTTTCATAGCTAGTTGTTATGTAATCACCTCTTTCTGCCTCTGGTGCTCTGTGCTGGGGATCCCAGTTTGGAGTTCAGACCCCACTCTTCTCAGGGAGAACCTTTGCAGTTGAGATATGACTCCAGAATCTCAACTGCCACTCGTGAGAATGAGGCCAACCCTTTTTATATTTCTGCTCTTTCCACCAGCTCAAAGTGGCTTCTTCTGTAAATACTTGGTTATAGGGTTTCTCTTCAGCTAGTTTTCAGTTGGTTATTCAGGCTGATTGCTCTATACTTTAGTTATAATTCCAGTTTCATTCAGGGAGGAGATGAGTGTAGCTTCTACCTACTCTGCTACCATCTTGGATCTAGAAATTAGTCCTAGCTAGGGTTTAGGCATTTACAGTCATGTTGTTCATGGCAAACTGGGAATACACAAGCAGCAGTAACTGGACCAACAACCAGTGAATAAATGCTTGTTGGGTCCAAAAATAACACTTATGTCCTATTGTGCTATTGGGGTGGCTGATGACAGAAGCTGGCTGATGTCAATTAGCTGAGTCACTTTTTTAGCTGATCCTTTACTGCCTTTCCTTGGGAGGATTGTATCTGGTAGGCTTTAATGTGCCACAAAAAGTTATTTTGAATTCATGCCCAATTCTGAGCCTTTTGATCTCTTCTAATGCTGGCATATTTAGGGCAAATAATATGGACTATTGTTTTCTTTTGTTTGTTTCCAAGAGTCATACCAACATTGTGTTAGTACTATGTCCTGGAGTTCTTTCCACATAACCCAAAGAAAGTGCTTCCATATTTATAAACATTCCATTAGGTAAAGAACATATCATTTTTTCATCTTTATGGAAGTATAGGGTGGAGTGGGATATTTACTGAAACTCAGAGGATTAAAGGAAAGTGGTTGTTCAAGATTTTCTTAGTTACTGACCTATACCATGATCCAATTCCTTTTTTGTCTGCATGACTTGTGGGCCTGATAGAGATCTGCTACCTTTATAATAAACTTTTTGTACTAGTGCTCTACTTTTCTGTCCTTAAGTTGGATGAAATGACATTCTCTTTTTATGTTGCCAAGGAGGTCCTTTGGCTTTCACACTTAGCCCTTAATTGATGAAAAATCGACCTCAGTCTTTTATTTTCTTTTACTAAATTATCTATAGTCCCTAGCAACAACCAACTGATTCTACAGTCCTTATAATAACTTTTCTCATAATTCTGGAGCCTGATACAATTCACCTCCAGGCATATTCGATTTCACTAGTACATCATTTCAGCTCAAGACTTTTAAAACTTCTAAGAATTGTGTCATTAATATGGCTGGCAACCAGGAGGCAATTCAGCTCCAAAAACCCATTTTAAAGTGTGCTTCATTGGACCACTTCTGGCAACAACTGCCATAGGTCTGGTTCTCTGGGAAATAGACTGTGAGAGGGAGATTTGTGTCCATGAAGTTTAACAGGAAGCGCACTTAGAAACAGCATCTGTAATGAAATAATGGAAGCCAAATAGGCAAGTGGCAGAGGCCTCATTTGATTCCACAGGGAGTTTTGATGCTAGGAGCACTCTTCAGAGTTGATAAATTGAAGCAAGTAGAATGAATCTTTGTCTCTTTGCATGGATTAGTCATTGTATATTTGCTGCCTCCCCCGAGGAGGAACATCTTTGTATATACTTTGGACAGGGTGTTGGGGGCAGATTTAGCTATGGAGTATCATTAGGTAACATTCCTTGAGCTAGGAAGGGTCAGGGGCTATAGATTAGTGCTACCACCAAGAAGGGGCAATCTGGTAGTGCTCTACAACATCCATTACAAAGGTTTTGACTCCCAAATGCGCTCCAAAATAAGCTTCATTCCTATATGCTTATAAATTATCCACTTTAAAATAGCTAATTACTAATTACTGAAAATTTCTACATGACACATTTGTGAAAAGTAAGCTCTTTATCTTTATTTGGAAGTTGTGTTGGATTCTACTCTTTAAGTTAGGATTATTTCATGGGTGCTACTGATGCTTAAGTGACAGTAGACTTAGGTCTCCAATTTATTGCTAAAGAATGAAGTGAATTTTTTTGTGTTTGTTTTTCTTCCCTGTTTGTCTATTTATCATTAGAATCTTTCTCTCAGATCTTCACTTAGCCAAGTTTTTCTTTCTGTTTTTTAAAAAAATCACTTAGCTCTTGTGAATGTGATGACTGAAGCAGATGCTTACCATTTGCATGCTATTATAAAGGCTATAATTTGAATTAGCTTGTACCTGGCATTTAGTACATCAGAGAAGGAATGGAGGGCAAAATATTTCCCTCTGACTTCCTCCAGTGTGCATCTTCACTCATCATTCGTTTTCACAGTTCCCTAGATAATATTTCTAAGATTTATACTTACATATTTGCTGAAGAAAAAAAGTAATAATAGATAAATAATGTGTAGGGTAAAAAAGCCATAAGAAACCTT
Source organism: Furipterus horrens (assembly GCF_987537825.1). NCBI lineage: Eukaryota > Metazoa > Chordata > Mammalia > Chiroptera > Furipteridae > Furipterus > Furipterus horrens. The sequence continues at coordinate 87,914,529 of NW_028327171.1, forward strand.
AGAAATTAAATTTTAACATTGGCAAAAAGCCCTACCTCTTTGATATAATGATGATATGTAAAAGTAGAAAGACAAAATTTTCTACAGAATGTTGCTTTGGTTCCATCAGTTTCTCCCTGATGGAGCTCACAACTTCAACTCCATTAAATAATTTTTTTTATGGTGTCTGTCATGTAATTGACCAATATACTATATTCATGGGCAGTTAAAGCTTTTGAACTTATGCTCTTGAACTTCATGCTTATTCTGTATGCCTACTTATCTTTAAAGATCACAGAAAAACACAAGTAAAGGGAGAACAAAAATGTATTTGATATGGACCTGCTGTTTTTCATTGTTGTTCCAGAAATTCAAGAAATACCTATATTCCTCTGGAGCTATTTCATATGCAGATGCAGTCTGTCACCTTTGTCCTTCATGCGAGAAAAAGAAAAATTAACAAGAACAACAATAAAAAAACTAAACTAAACTCAAACAAACAGGAAAATCTTTGAAGGGTTTCACTATCCTTTAAACACCCTTTTGCACTTTACTTTCACATGGAAAATACCTGGTCTAAAAAGTTGCTAATTCAAATTCATATAATCAAAGGAATTAATAGCTTACATAGATTTTAAAAATATATAAAGTGTAATACTAAATTGTTTATAGTAAGTGTCTTTAATTAATTTTAGCCAGAATTGTATTGCACTGCCTTTTTCTTTTTAAAACTATTTATTATTGTATCTTATCATAAATTAGTTATTGTAATATGCTTTTTCATGTAATTTTAAGTCCAATACCATTGTAACACTTAAAAAATAGTTATCCCTAAATAAAATTTATATGAGCCTATCTCCATTGTTCTTTTTACTAAATTTTGACTGGGTTCATTTAAATTCCTACAGAAAAAATAAAATAAAGAAGCATGTACAGCAAACAAGAAGAAAAGATGACAAGAAAGAATGAATACAAAATGCTTCTATCAATGTGAGTATTTATATCCATTCAATGGACTAGAAAGCTGTAGTAAATACATAAAAATAGTCAACTTATAAAGACTTGAGAGGAGTTTTCATCTTAATAACATTATTTCACTCTTATCAAAATTAATTCAGGAAGGAATCCACAAGAATCAATAGCTGGTATCCAACCTGAAAGGAGTGATTGCTTTAAGTGATTTTCAATACATCGAATGTTATATTAAGATATGACAGGTTATGCTGTGCTTCATTGGGTTACATAATATTATTTTGAATATAACTCCAAGTTTATCTAATATAAGATGATGCATCAGGAAATAAAACGACAAAGACTCATTTGCTTATCAGTTTTAAATTAGATTTTTCTGTCTAAACAAAGGGAAGCAAGGAACCAAAATGGCTTCCAAGAGGAGGGAATGAGCAATTACCAACTACAATTCCTGGTTCATCATGGGCAGAAATGTCTGATGGCTTAATAATTACTGTTGTATATGAAACAGCTTCTATGGAAACAGCATATATCACACTTTCTGCTGGTTTGGTGTGGCTTTGATTCTATAAGAAACATTCTGTCAAACTGGGAATCAAAATATTACATTAAAATTATAATCTGAGAACACCATGGAGAGCTTCTGTGATCCCATTATAATATATATTAAGTGATGTGATAAGTGAAATAGCCATGTATAAGAAAAATCTAGTAATTATAACATAACTGAATGAAATGTGGTTTTGTATATATTTTGCAATACAACCATAGGAAATAGGAAATTGAAATTAAAAAGAGAAGAACATGTTTTATAAAGTACAAAATTCCCTCTGGTTTCATGGATAATAAATATCAAACTGTATTTCAACATGTAGGAGTAAAAATCTCATCACTAGAAAAATGTTAATTTTTATTGAGTAGGTAGAAAGAAAAGTAATCTTAAAGGACATGTGTCCAAAGGTGTTATAGTTAACTTAGTGTGAAAGATGTCTCAGTGGGTTACTGGTACTAAAACATTAAAATACTAAATACAAGATAAAGTAAAATGTGATATTTAATAAATGCAGATAAAAAAGTTTGGACTCAATATCTTTTCATTTAGCTAATCCTCTGTATTTCTCAGATATGTCTTTCATGTTGTACATTCATATTTCAAGGTGTTAGCAATATACGCATGTAAGGAAAACAGATTGATGTCATTAAGATTTCAACAAAACAGTTGCTTGGACAGACAGTAGACCATGATGACCAATACAGTGATTGGATTCCTTTCTAGTTAATTTATCTACAAGGTGGAAGTAACTTCGAATGTTAGATAACCACATTTTCATGTGTTAGCTCAAGTTTTAAAGGATGAAGGAAAAAAAGGAAACTCAATTATCTGCCAGAGTCTTTATGCTATAAACTTAAATATATGCCTTTAACAACATTGCTACTCATTAAGAAAATATCACAACAAATTGATTCATATACTTGCCATCAGAGAAGATATTTATAGCCACAAACACTAAAGTGTATTTAAAGGTATTTAGTTGTAATCAAAGGCCAAAAGATACAGGTGCACCCTATGTAATAGTAATACACCTGTTTATCTCTTCTAGTTGGAATATGCTAATTTGGCTGATAATTAATACATAGAAGATATTTGATTATATTCCTTTAGCCAGATAAATCAATATTATTTTTACTAATAGAAAAATTTTAGCTTCAACATTATCTGCATTCCAAGACAGAAGATAACATTCTATCCAGTCAAAATCTTGCTATGGTTTCCAACTGATAAGTTAGTCCTCTATGCATTCAAATGTAATTGGCAAAGAATATTATATTGCCCAAACTAAGGAAAAGTTCACTTGAGAGATAATAAAAGTAAATATTCTGTCATATGTAAAGCAACATGTGATTCTTGGAGATGAAAGATGAAAAAAATTAAGGGTTTATTATAAAAATCTTAACAATATTGGTATTTTGCTTTTAAATGCACAATTAGGAGGTTGATAGAAGTAAGAGGCTTTTAAAATACATTGTAGAAAATTTACTTTTCCTTTTTATTTTGTCTTGTCTCAAAGGGGTACTTACTACTCTGCTAACTAGGCACATAAACTAAACTACCAAGTTTGCTCCTCTTGTGTTTTTTAAGTTGCATTAAATTTTGAAATGGACACATCTGTTTTGCTAATTAAAATGATATTTATCATCCATTATCCATGTGGATGCATCAGGAATATACTACTGGTTTTCAGAAGATTATATATATTGAAAACCTTAGACATCACATCTCTACACACTGTCTACTTTTTTACTCATGCCATCTGTATGAAATAGAAAACCATTTCTTGCATCAGCTTAGCAAGGACAATTAGTCACGAAGAGAGGAAATGTTATTGTCTCAAAGTTTGTTTCCTTCTCAGCTGTTAGTCATAATTAGTTTAATTTACTAATTATATAGGACGTTTTCATTTTTCTCCTGTTCTTTCTCATGTACATTTATTTTGTTATTTACTGCCTCGCATCTTCTCCCTCTCTTCCTCTCCCTCTTCTCCTTTCTGTCTCTACCCAACTCCCTCTCTTTCTCTCTTTCCTCCTTCTTCCCTCCCTAAACCTAATGCCTCTTAATGACACCTAACAAAAGAATTTTGATTAATTATTTAATGAGTTGTCTTACACGTTTATAATATTAAAGTGATTGATATCTCAACAAATTTATATACTGTAATACTTATATGTAAGCTTCCAGAAAAAGCTTTATAGTTATTTTCCAGATATTGTTCTTTATTTGGGCCTTTGTATATAGGCACATAGACTAAATTATCAAATAGTGACTAAAAAAATAAAATATACAAATATTTGTGAATCAAATGAGCACAAGTTTCACTGTAAACTAACCAAAACCCCTCCTTTAAAATAGAGCAAGAAAAATTTTATAAAGAATTAGTGTGAAGCAAAAATAAAACTATATATTCTATACAGCTCTGAAAACAGAAAAATTCTCACTGAAAAAATTTCTCTATAAATCTTTGCTAAAAAATGTTTAATTAAATTTGACAGGACTATTGATTGAATATTAAAATCCAGGGGTGGTTTCCTTCACAATGAAATTGCTTTTGATATGTTTAGTCATATTGATATAGATACACTAATGTGTTAGGAATGTATGTAATATATAGTATTTGTTATATATGTGTGTGTATATATATAGATAAGTCAGTATTTACACAAATTAATTTAATAAAAAGTTTGTGAATCAAGATGTAATAATAAGGAAAAACAGCAGTTCACAGAGTAATCAGATAATTATGTGAAGTGGGATAAAATAATTAATAAACAGAAAAAATTTTTCAACAAGAATCACAAGTTGTTTGAAAATGTTTTATTCAAAATGTGGTAGTAAATACAAAGGATAATTTGAAGAGTTTTTTTTAAGAAAAAGATATTTAAAATATTTTATATTAACAAGGAAGTTGTCAAAACAAAAATTTGGGGGTTTTCTTTATAGTAATATTTTACTGGAGCATGGGGTTTCTCTCACTCAAAATATTTGAATTCACATACCATCAGTTTTTGTTTTGATCAAAGACAAAACAGAAAAGAACAAAATCAACATAGATATTATCATTAGTACAGAAATGTTATTCCTGCACAATTCACATGATAAATTAGGAACACAAGGCTTCTAGGTATCATGATAAAGAAACTACAACTTGATATTAAAGTGTGTTGTACTTCCCTATAAATACAAGATTTTAAAGCCAGCTGCTCTAATTGAGGTGCTCCCATCTTAAAATATATATATAATTGACAATCAAATAACCGATGCAGTTGATTCTTTTTACTGTCACTTTTACTCTATATTGTATAAATCTCAAAGTAGTCCTGAAATAAGAGCAGATATCTATAATAAAAATCAGGAATGCCATGGTCTACATTTATCCTCTGTTATTCCAGCTAGTTAAATTTAGTGATAGTAATGATCAACCAATTATACATTTATAAAGCACCTATCTGTACAAAATGATATGCTGTATGATTCCATTTATCATAATCAATGGGAGTGAGTTGGACAAGTAAACAATTAATTACAATCAACCATGAATGATGACATTTCTATATATCAGGAGATGTTGTATGGAAAAAAAATGTTGGCAACAAGACTACACTGTCTCTCTTTACCTGCGAGTATGATGCAGAAAGAAAAATAAAGATGACCTGGTCCAATACCTTTGAAAACATGCTCATTACATCCCTCAGGTAAAAATACATATGTGGTTTTTGGTGCTGAGAGAATCCTTATATTCAAAATGCTTTGCAAGATATACCTAGCCTCCTCAGGACTACCTGTGAAAGTAAACATGGTGTTTTAGGATCTATTGTGAAGCTCCTTGAGAAATGTATTATAAACTGTAATTATAAGGGAATAACTTGTAAATACTACTTGTGTGAATGGTGACCTACATGCATCATTTAGGTACCACATATGTTCAAACCAAATTAGAGTGCATCCTAATTCGACAAGAGGCAACCTGGGAGCACTGTGTGGGTTCTGAATGTCTCTCTTCTGTTTCACTTGTCTTGCATTTACTGTTATTTTTGGAATTCTGAAATTATTAGTAAATTTTGGTACTGGTTAAGAGCTCCATTTATGTTGGGTTTAACAGTCCCAGGTTGGGAGTTATCTCATGTTGTCAATCTGATTTGAAAGAAGGGATTATAAAATTTGTTTTTAAGCTACTTGAACAAAATAATTACTCTGTTATTTATATAGCTTGTATATTTCAGGGTGATATAATGGGAGGATTAATGGGGATTATAGATTTACTACTCCAAGCCTATTCACTTCTTGATACTATCACTGTAATGTAAATAATGCAAATGCTAAGAGATAAGCAAATTTTACATGTATATAGATATACAACTATTACGTGGGAAGAGAAGATGAGATTAGGTTAATAGTCATTTTTTATATCCTGTCCCTTTCTCTTCTATTAGTGTACTAGGTTACTAAGTGGAGCTATGAAGGATAATTAGCAAACTAATGACATATATAGGTTCACAATTTAGCTAAACATATCCTGCCCTTGATGTAGAGAATAAATTAGAGAAGGGGATAAGAAGAGGCAAGAAGAATAGCTCTGGCAAATTTGAGGATGGGCAACTGTACTTATTGAGGGAAAAATTGATATGAAATTTATTTTTAGCAGTGAGAGATACAGAGATAATATGGAGGAATTGACAATATATTGTATGTCAGGATTATGATTAAGGGTAAAGTTCAAGATGAATGTGATTATTTGCTTTTTATAAGTAATATTTATAGTCAAGAGATGAGAGTTATGAGAAGAGTCTTAGATTGCCATTTTTTTTTTTTTTTTACATATAGTCCATTGATATAGAGAATGTGAGGAAAGTGTTAGGAGATCTGTCCCCAGTCCTATGGAGTTAGCCTATGTGAATAGCTCCCAAATATTATAAGTATGCACATGACCTGTTCACATCAAGCTTCTCTTTAGATGGTAGGTATTACCAGCAGCCAAACAGAATTTGAGCTCTTCTAAAGCTACATCCATCAATCTGTTGGCAAGTGCCTAAAAAGGTAAGCATGTATGAGAAGCTGAAGCATAAGGAAAGGACACACTTCCTAAAGGGTCAGTGGAAATTTTTAGCAAGAATATAATTTAAAAAAACAGAGAACTTTAGCATAAATAAGAGGTTCTGGAGAACAGGAAGGTCCCAGAAAGACTTTCTGTAGTTTTCTGCTCTTTGAAAGCACAAACAGTAGTACCAAGTATAGATCACTCCTGCTCTGTCCACTGAATATAGAGGTGCACATGGCAGTAAGCTGGGGCTTTTGAGGATCATCTCCCCCATGAGTGACCAGTCAGATGCTGGATCTGGGGAAGAAAGTAACACTGAGACAGGGGGAAAAAAAGGTCATTCTTCTTGGCAGTGGATGGGGACAAGCTGAGGCCATATTTTTGCTATATGGCAGAAGTGTCTATCTGGACCCATTTAAGAAATCTTCTACCTGTTCCCCTGAGTGGAGACCCTACAGGTTCATAGATATTTTTGTTCATAAATTGAGCAGTGAGGTCAGCAGAAAGGATTAGGCTAGGGGGCTGAGGCCTGAAGTGGGGAACACTGACATTCAATGACTTCACACCTGTGCCACTTGGAAAGTTACCTGGTTGTGAGGAGATGCCCTCACTGTTGACATGCAGGATGACAAGGGCCAATGTCTTTCTGCCTTGGTCTCATCTCCTCATCTGTGAAAGCCTTGCCCCAGCCAGGCCCAGCTGCAGAGGAGGCCCTTGCATTAGACAGGGGCAGCACAGCTCTCTGGGAAGAGGAGAACAGAACTGCCACTGCACCATCCCATGCACTCCAGGGACTCTAGCTGCAGCACCTAGGCTAGGGCCAGCGGGTCGCTGAGGCTCAGGCCACTGGGTTGGGCCTGGTTGTCCCTGCCCCCTCTGGCTGGTATCACTCAAGTCAACCAACTGTGAATGGGGACAGACACAGGCCACTTGCCCATCAGTGAAGGACCACAGCATGGCCAAGTCACCTTTACCACCTATCATCACACAGTGGCTGTCAGGACTTCAGAACACACAAAACAGCTCCTACAAATTAGCTTTTTACGTGCCCAAGCAGGAGCAGGTTAGGTTCGAGCTATAGGTGAGAAGACACAAGTGTTCAGTGGCCCAAGTAGCAGTGGGTTACAGGACCCTTGTTCTTGGCGGTGTAGGCAGAGAGCCCTGACCCTGCTTTAGCGGGCTGTATATTGAGGTTGCCCAGATATAGCATAGATGGCTGTTGGTGTACAGGTACAGGCGGCCACTGGCGCCTGATGACAGAAATTGCCTTTCTGGTTCAGAATATAAGATTATAAATTATGCTCATGTTTGAGACAAAAAATAAAAATTATGAAAGAGATAACAAATATAAAAGATGCCCCACCTGCAGTAGTAAATATTCAAAGACAGAAGAGTGTTGTTAGTTTGAGTTAGTTACTAACTCAAAATTTAAAAATTTGAAAAGGAAGTTAAGGTTCAAAAAAGTTAAAAGAACATATGAATATCTGAAATAAAATTTTATATTGATGACAATTGTATAAAGATGTATAAATACGTATGTTTAACCATGTTATATCAAAATAAACAAATGTAACTATATTAATCAAAATATGATTATCTTTCTAGAAAACCCAATAAAATTAGTAATAAAATCAATGAGTTCATAAGTACACAGATTTTAAACATTTTCTTATTCATCAATAATAACAGTGTAGAAAAAGTATGAATAAAATATTTAGAATAGTTCCATGAAAATAATTGTAGTCCTTAGAAATAATTTTAATGAGAATATTACATGATTTAAATAATATTATTTGAATAAACAGATATAATATAAAATAAATCATAATTATAAAGATATAATTGCTTCATGTATTAATGTATAAATATTACTACAAAATTAAAAAGCTTACAAGAATGTATTGAGAGATTCACAAATTTAACAAAGTGCTTTATAAAGTTTGCCAAGTACAAAATAAAAACTATAAAGTTACTTTTATTTATACATAAGAAAGTAATCAGATATTATAGTTGAAAAAATCCAGTTTAATCATTATAATATAATAGTCATGTCTGAAAAACAAAGGTGATAATTTTGTTTCAGAAGAATTATGAAAAGGGTGTGAATGGATTAGAATGTAAAAAGAAGAAACTATATTTTCTTCCATTTAGCATGTAAATGAAAGATAAAATTTCCAATTACAAGTAAGATGGGAAAGCTTGGGCAGATAAATTAGCATTACTTCTGAGAACAACTAGAAAATCTGAACAAACAAGGACAAAACTTATATAGGTAAAAGCACCAGTCTAGAACTATATAACCAGCAAAATATAGTCTTCCAAAAAAGTTATTAAACACTTAAAAAAATAAAAATGGAATTTTTCTCTAGGTAAATTTCACTGAAGGAAATGACAATGGAGTTCTTTCAGTAAAAAAGATAAACAGTGAGTAAATATAAATGAATATTGAATATCTAAACCAATAATTTTAACTTCTTATATCCTTAAAAAAGATGTGATGGTTACTTTTATATGTCAACTTGACTGGATCATGGGATATCCACACTTCAGGCTACATATTATATCTGGGTGTGTCTGTGAGGGTATTCCTGGATGAAATTAAGATTTGAATTGGCGAACTTAATGAAGAAGTTTGACCTCCTCATTGTAGGTGGGCATCATTCAATCAGTTGAGGGACTGAATAGAACAAGAAGGCATAAAAAAGAAGAATTTCACCCACTTTTGCTTCCTGCCTGCCTGCATGAGTTGAGCCCATTGCATTACATCTTCTCAGGCCCCTGGACTAAAATTTACACCATTGGATCCCCTGGTTCTCAGGTCTTCAGACTGTGACCAAAATACAACACCAGCTGTCTTGAATTTATGGCTTCAAGGTGGCAGATCATGGGACTTCATAACCACCATATTGATGTGAGCCAATTTCTCAATGTAAATCATATATACATATTCTACATACTCTGTCCAGAAAAAGTATAGCCATTATTAATATAAAGAGATTGATTTTCATGACATCAATGTAACCTGGCAGCCAAGGAGAATGGACTGGAATGCACATGTGTGAACAATGATGACTTCACTGTACTAGTCAGTGGAGGGGGAGTAGATGCTCTTGAGTGAGCATGTGTACTGTATGGCTGTTGTATTCAAAATGTCTGAGCAAGTAGAGCAACAAAACTGCATCAAATTTTGCATTAAGCTTGAACATTCTTCTGTGGAAACTATTTGGATGATTCAGAAGGTGGGCAACAGGCAGCTTCATCACAACAATGCGCCCACTCATGAATCATATCTCGTGCAGAATTTTTTAGCAAAACATCATATCACTCAGGTGACTCTGCCCTGCTACAGGTTTGGTATCCTGTGACTTCTGGCTTTTTCCAAAACTAAAATCTCTTTTGAAAGAGAGAGATATCAAACCATCAATGAGATTCAGGAAAATACAATAGGGTATTTGATAGTGATTGGTAGAATTGTGTGGGGTCACAATGTGCCTACTTTGAAGGCATCATTATCCTACGACAACGCTTCTTATGTTTTGTATCTTCTTCAATAAATTTCTCTGTTTTTCATAGTATGTGGCTGGATACTTTCTGGACATACCTTCATACATACATAGATGCATACATACATACAATTAGATTTCTTTAGAGGATCCTGGCTAATACAAGAATAAGTTTACAATGAGTATCAATTTAATTCATCAGCAGGATTCTAAATCAGTATTCCTTTCAACAACATAGCTTACAAAATACATAAATCAAAACTTGAACAGAAAAAAAAAGAGAGAAATAGAACAATCCATAACCATATTAGAAGATATCAATACATTTCTCTGAACAGTTGATTGCATGGTAGATTTAAATTTTTTTAAATGCAAGCATTCTAAACACCTCAATTAAAAATGGAAATCATAAATAACTTTTAAAATATTTTAAAATAATATACTGAAAATTAAGCAATTATCTTAATCATGGATCAAACAAAAATCCACAGCAGTTATAGGGGTTCTGGAAATGTGGCATTCAAATCCTCCCATAATCATATCAAATTTGTAACTACACTACAGAACAACCATCATTCAGAACCTCCTGAAATCCAGCTTAACAGAAGTACTACAACTAAGGATGTAAAGAAGAAGCTACATCAAGACTGGTAGGAGGGACAGAGATGCAGAACAGACTGGTCTCGCATCCATGTGTGTGGACTAAAAATCAGAAGGGATATCTCAGGTGCAGAGGTCTCCCCTGGGAAGCAATGTGTCTCAGCTACATACCAGGTTCCTTAGCCCAGGGCTCCAATAACAGAAAGAAAAGTCCCCATAACTTTGGGCTATAAAAACCAGCTTGGGATTTGGCTGAGGGAGACAGAAAGCTTCTGGAGTCCCAGGAATTCTTCTTAAAAGACTTGCTTATAGTCATTTGAACTCACTCACTTTGAGTTCCAGAGCTGAGGCACCAGAAACTTACTGGTAGGAATTGAGTAGTCTGACATCAAAGGGAGTACTGTAGAGACAGCTTTTCCCCAGAGAGAAGCTCTGGCAGAGGCCATTGTTTCTTTCATAAGCCCTTCTCCAACAGAGCTGGCAGGCAGGATCCATACCAGTCTCCATGAACCTGGCTTACACTCTTCCCTGATCCTGGTCATTCCCTGAGACCCACCTACTCCACCCAACTTGCGGGCACACCCAAGTCATTTTCAGTGCCTCTTCTATACAAATGGCCTGTCTTGACTCATGCTTTAGACTTCCCTAAAATCTCTCAAACAAGCAGCATCTGGCTTCAGCATGCTATGTATCACTTGCTAAGCAGTCTGCTATGTATCACTCGCTAAGCAGTCCCAGGCCTGGCACTCTCTACAGCCAACCTTGGTTTACAGTTTGGCCTCTCCTGGGCACCTCCAAGACCAACACAACTATCAGCCATCTGCAGATCACTTTGTAGCTGGCTGGCCCTTATTAAGGCACAAGTGGCAGCTGAATCTGGCCTGAACCTCCCTGGAAGCTCCAGTAGATAGCTTCATACCCTGTCAAAGTATCAAAAATCTTCCTCTGTGAGAAACACATTTATGGGTTTGAGTCAGTGTGCAGGAGATCCTTAATGAAGTTAAGTCTCACTCCATGGGGGTCAGCCCTTGCACAGATGGTCCTCCTTGGTGGTCAGTTGGTGGTTGCAGCCATTCCTCACAACCAATCATCTTGGGAATGAATCATTCTCATTAAGGTACAAACAGCAATCAAGGATCAACTACAACAGTTGGGTATACACAACCCACACAGGAGGCAATCATGGAGTGCCTAGGTCTGGTGAACAAGGAGGCTGTGCCAGTGGACCTTACAAGACAATTATTACATTAGGTCACTACCAAGCTGGGGAGACCTAGCAGCTCTACCTAATACATAGAAACAAACACAGGGATGCAGCAAAAATGAGGAGACAAATATACATGTCCCAAATGAAAGAACACAACAAAACCCCAGGTAAGGACTAAACAAAATGAATACAAGAAATCTACTAGATGCAGAGTTTAAAATATTTGTTATGAGGTTGCTAAATGAACTTAGGCCAAGGGAAGTTAATGAAGTTCTCATTAACTTAATGAGAACTTCAAAGAGATAAAAAACATACAAATAGAGATAGGAAATGTAAAAAGCAATGACTTAGAATTGAAGAATACATTAATTGGAATCAACAATGGAGAAAATGAGACAGAGGGTCAAATCACAGATTTGGAAGATAAGAAAGCAGAGAACATCCCAATCAGAAGAGAAAAAAGAAAAAGAGAATTAAAAAGGAGGATAATATAAGAAGACTTTGGGACAATTTCAAGCCTACCAATATTTGCATATGGGTGTGCAAGGAGGAGAAGAGAGAGAGAGCAAGGAATTAAAAACTATGTTTAAAAAAAAATAAGACAAAGTTCCCTAACCTAATGAAGGAAATAAACACACAAGTCCAGGAAGTCCAGAGAGTCCCAAGCAAGATGAACTGAAAGAAGCCCACACTAAGACACATCATAATTTAAATGCCAAAGTTAAGGACAAAGAGGGAACTTTAAAAGAAGCAAGAGAAAATAAGTTAGTTATCTACAAGGGATCTCCCATAAAACTGTCAGATGATTTCTCAACAGAAACATTTCAGGCCAGGAGGGATTGGCAAGGAATATTCAGTGATGAAAAGCTAGGACCTATAACCAAGGTGACTACCTAGCGAAGCTATCACTTAAAATCAAAGGACAGATAAAGAGTTTTCTAGACAAGAAAAAGCTAATGGAGAACATTATCACCTACTCAATACTACAAGAAATGTAAAAGTTTCTTTTATAAGAAGAAAAAAAGATTAAAAATATGAGTAATCAAGTGGCAATAAATACATATCTATCAGCAATTACTTTAAATGCAAATGGATTAAGTGTTTCAATCAAAGGACATGGAAGCTGAATAAATAACAAAAGAAGACCCTTACATATGCCGTCTACTGGAGATTCACTTCAAATTGAAAAACGTACAGAGGCTGCAAGCAAAGGAATGGAAAAAAGATATTTCATGAAAATGAACACAAATAAAAAAGAGCTAGGGTAGCAATACTTATACCAGATAAAACAGACTTTAAAATAAAGGTTATATAACAAGAGACAAAGAAGGACCAACCCCTTTTCCTTATGGGTATCTATCTGAAGAAACACAAACCATAAAAATGAAAAGATATATGCACCCATATATTCATTGCAACATTATTTATAATAACCAAGATATGAAAGTAACCTAAGTGTTCATTAACAGATGAATGGATTAAGAAGAAGTTGTATATGTATACAGTAGAATATGACTGAGGCACATACAAGAATTAAATCTTGTTATCTGCAACAACGTGGATGGACCCCGAAGGTATTGTGCTAAGTAAATAAATCAGAGATAGAGGAATACAAATCCCATATGATTTCACTTATATGTGGAATCTAAAAAACAAAATAAAGAAATAAGCAGAACAGAAACAGACTCATAGATAGAACATTTTGATAGCCGCCAGTTGGGATGAGGGTTGCGGTAATGGGTGAAAAAGATGAAGGGATTAAGAAGTACAAATTGGTAGTTTAACATAACTGTCATGGGATGTAAAGTACAGCATAGGGAATACAGTCAATAATATAACAATTATGTATGGTGTCAGATGGATACAGGATTTACTGGGGTGATTACTTAATAAATTATGTCTAATCACTGGGTTGTACATTTGAAACTAATACAGTATTGTATGTCAACTGTGATTAAAAATATAAATTATTTAAAGTAAAAAAAACACAGCTGTTATTACAACATATTGAAATGATTGGTAATGAATATACAATACATCAACTTTTTGCTTCAGGCCAAATGGAACAACAGAGTATTGATTTACTCTGTTGCTTGAAACAACTAAGAAATTGAGCAAACTATATGCTTCAAGAGTTTTTAAGACACTGAAACAGGAGTGGTGTGAGCCCTGATAGTAGGTTTTTGTTTGTTTGTTTGTTTGTTTGTTTGTTTGTTTGTAATACACGTGCCTGGCTTAAGCTTTGATTGCCCAGAAATCCACTTCAAAGAGGGTTATATTAAATAAATACATTGCTAACCAGATGATTAAATGAAGAGCCAGTCTCCCCCTCTTGAAGTTTCTTCATTTAATGATTTTTGGTTGATTCAAGATAACTGACATTTTGACCACTTTTTTTTCCTTCCTTTTCTGAGCTTTAATTCCCACTCTTATATTTTAAGTTCACTAATAAAGAGTTGACCTGTGAATCCCTGGGCAACCCCATCCTCACCCCAATAAAAGAAGAACCCCAGGTCTGATCTGTTTCTCCCATTCACTGTGAGTGACCTCATTCTGTGGCCCCAGTTATGATGTGTACCCTCCAAGACTGATCAGTAATACACCTTGTCTCTTCCAAACTTTCTTGATGGCTATTGCCGAGGTTGTCTTGCAGTCATAATAAGAACCAAAAGGACTGGTTCAGTCACAAGGCTGGTTCTGAAAGGGTAACCCAGGCCCAGGTAAATGCTCCCAAGCATTTCTAGCAATAGGACAAGACCAGCACAAAACTTCAGGCAACAATCTGAATTTCAGTATCCTGCAAATTATCCTTAAGTATAAAAGAAAAATATTCTCTCAGACAAAAAAATAAATAATGTGTTGATAATAGACCTGTATTGCAATAAATGTTAAAATAAGTTTTTCAGAGAGAAGTAAAATGACATAAGTCAGAAAGCCAGATCTACATAAATGAAAAAGCATTGGATAAATGAGGTACAATTTAAAATTATATTTTTATTTTTATTATTTCTAATTGATCTAACAAACAATAGTTTGTTGAAAAGAGTAAGAGCAAGAATTCTTCTATTTCATATATACTATATATGTACTTATATATAAGACATTGCATTTTTATATTTACATTTATAGAGATATACACACATATACATACATTTATGTATGGTTATACATAAGTGAAGTGAAGGACAGCAATACAAGAAATAGAACAGAGGAATTAGGATAAAAAGTAATTGGATAGAAAAAGATTCACCGTCCTAAAACTAACCCAAAGAATGCAAAAGTAGCTATGTTGATTCTAGACAGAACAAATTTCACAATAAGGAAAGTTATTAGGAATAATGTGAGAGGGTGTTCCATAATGATAAGTGGAGCAATTCTCCAAGAGGATACAACCATGCTTAATGTGTAGGCACCTAAACATAGAATGCCAAAATATGTTGTGCAAAAACTGAGAAAACTGTAAGGAGGAATACATGAATCCATTATTATAGTAGTGATTAAATAGATGGCTAGATGGCTAGACTTCCCAGGACAGAGTATCTGAGAAGAGACCTGCATACAGAAAAAAAACATGGAGATGGACAGAACATCCTCTTGGAGGATAGAGCAGCACACTCTATATACGTATGGGGAAACTCCCTGCATTTAGGTGAAGAACTACTCCAAAAGATTAGAAGGACCAATATTTGAAGCTTTCAAGAATCCAGGAATAGCACCTATTTCTACCACATATACAGAGCATTCAAAAGTGTCTTGCCTTTGTAATGGGGAAGAATCACCCTTGATGAAGTGATGCTATGGATTGGTGATGATATAAAACAATTGAATATCTAATATAGTGCTGATTTCAGTAAATTACAGCCATGTTGGAAAACCCTTTGGAAATATCAACTTCAACTGAATATGGGTTTCCCCTGTGGCTTAGCAATTTCACCTTTAGATTAATATTTTTTCAGAAGAAATGTGTCCAAAGGTTTACCACAAAACATGTACAATTTTTACACCAACACTTTAATGGTATTTAAAAACTGGAAAATTACCCCAAAGTGCACAAACAAAAGAATAGATCATTCTAATCATACATTGCATAATAATGAAATGAATAAATTACAACTACTTAAAATCACACTGATAAATTTCACAAGTATCTTCTTGAGTGAGAGAAACCAGAAACAATACATTACAAATGTATGTTATCATTTACATAAGTTTAAACAGGCAAAATTATTTTATGATGTTTGAATCAAGAAAGTCACTTTTAGCTTTCATCTCAGTAAGTATTCTGTTACCTTTTTCAGTGCTAACAATTTATATACACCAAAGTCCCAGGATTATCCTATAGAAGTCTAGCTAACAATCCCAATCTGGATGAGCTAAAAATGGCTCATAGGAACCATGCCCAATTCCCTATCTTGGATAAGATCCTTATATGAATGCTTCTTTTTGCTAAAACTCACCTTTCTTACAATCAGTGTACCAGAGTTTCTTACATATTTAACCACCTTCTGGACAACAACATCTATATGTCTAAAATCACACATATCTCAAGAAATTCCAAAAATTCACTCATATTTTTCTCCATGAGCCAGTTATCCTAGTTATGCTTTATTCCAACTTTGTATTATATTGTCTAGAGTATTTCACTAGGAATAAAAATAAATTGCAATTTACTAGGAATAAAAATAACTAGGAATAAAAACTAGGAATAAAAATAAATTGCAATTCAATTTTTGTGATAGAATTCTATGCATGAATGAATTAACAAAGAAGTGAATAATCTTAGCATTATATCAATAGGTTGGGTAAAATCTATATTAGTGGCTGAACTACTTATCTGAGAAAATAGTTTTTATTCTTATGCCTCACTGATACTTATATTCCTTTATCACAGAAAGTGGACATAACCTTGAGTTCCACTTATTTCCGTATTTGGATTTTCATCTTGCATTTTTAGGCTTTATGCTTTGTGAGTGACCAGCAATTCTCATTTTAGGTAGGTCCTTTTCAAAGAACTTCTGATTTTGTTTTTCCTAGTGGTAGCCTTCCTGGTTACACACCCTTCTGTGTGCCTTATTTCACAGTGAAAGAAATTGAGGCCCAGTTCAGATGACCAATGAACTACAACAACAAAAATAGATTTTATTGTATAAGCCCAAATTATAAGCCATATCTTCTGGTTTGTCTCTCAGTGCGCACCGCCCCACCCTGCCATCACACACACACACACACACACACACACTGAGTAGTTTATAGTCTCAGTAATCAGATGAGGAAACAACTCATGGAAGATTAATTGATTTTCTAAAATGTATGCAACTAGTTTATGTTAATTAAGGGGATAGAGCCTGAATCAACACCCAACATAATAAATAGTCTATCCAATAAAATTATTAAACATCTACTTTATCATTTCTAGTCTCCTTCCTCCCTTATTACTCACATTCCATAAAAATAAAAATAATTTATCTTAGAAAAGTAATGCTCAGCAAAATGTTGAACTTGCAAGCTTTAAAAAATTAAAACAGTAGTTATAATAGGATCATTTCCCAATCTCTTGCTATATCAAATGGATGAAATAATTATTCAGAATTTTTAAATACCATTTATGTTATTCAAAGAAAGCACTATTTTTGTTTTAGGATAGGTACGCTATATACTGTATTAAGAAATATATATATATATATATTTAATTTCTTTAATCCTTATAACCTTCTTTAAATGTAAGTTTTAATATTATCCTCAATATACAGAAAAGGAAATTGAATCAGAGAGAAATTAAGTAATCCCCTAGCCTATAGAGCCACTCAGTAAAGAAATAAGATTTGAAGTCAGGCTGCTTAGCTTCAAAATGTCCACTCTTTATAACTATGCTATGTTGTCTTTTATCAATGAATAGCAAATATCTAAGTGTTAAAAGAGATATTTTCAGCTTTTTACCTTGCTTCACACATCTCTTGACATGATGAAATAAAAATATGAAATATAATATTAATTTAATATTACAATCCATAAAAGTCATAAAGAAGATATGACTTGAAATAAAAAATATAAGCCCAATGCAATACAAAATATTGGGAATAAAATGAGGATTGTTTATTTCTATTATCAATGCCATTTCTTATCTCTATTAATACAAATATAAAATACTACCCCTTGGGTTAAAACCTTGAATTGCTATCTCCTGTATAAACATAATATTATGCTTATTTTAATACCTTCCTCAAGGACAGATAATGGATTTAACATTTTCTTGAGATATATTTAGCATTTTTGTGTGTCTCTAGGCTAGAAAGATGTTTTTAGACATTATGTAGACAAGAGAAGTTAAACATATATAAAATAAGCATATATGCTGATTGCAAAGGGGTGGTTTTAAAAGGCACTAAGTGACTACGCATAAACAAATCTGCAAAAAATTCTTGCTGTGAGCTTGGCTGAAAGCAAAGTCCTAGCTTATGAGAAATTTTCAATTTAATTGGAGAATCAAGATTAATATATCTAAAAAGATGAACATAATACTAAAGTGATATTTTGTAGTACTAGCAACCAGTGCAATAACAATCAAGTGTATTTAGTTTACATTTTATTCATTATTGAAGGTGAAGAATGAAGGTTAGTCTTAAGCTATGACTGGGGTTAGAGCTTGGCAGATGCTGGAGAGAACCACAGTTTCCTAGAAGGTATAATCAGAAAGATACAAAGATATGCATGTTAAGCAAAAAGCCAAAAAATAAGTATTTTAGGTTTATATGCTGCCACATGAAGCCTCTGCCATATATTTTCCGTATTTTTCTTTTCCCCAACCACATAAACACGTCCTCTCTGCTGGAGGACTGTATGTAAATAGTGCATAGATCTGGCCAGTAGACCACAGTGTGCCAATCTCCATTTAGAATGATTATGTAGAAGTCTACCTGACTAGATTCAATGTTTAATACTATACAATAATGGCAAAGAAGGTTGTAAAAAAAGATAAAGCTTTATTATTAACAACATCAACAGCCGAAATAAAAGATTTGACTTGGCTTTGATATCCTAAATATAAGGTGAGAGCATTTATCCCTTAATTAATTTCAAATATCTTTAACTTTAACCCAAATTATAATCATTTGATCCCAGAAAATAAATGGAGAGTGTTTAAATAAGTGGAAACATTAAACCAGAGCTTGCTTTTTTCTTATTGGATTGAGCCAAACATTATTTTTAAAATTATTATTGCTTCTGAATATTACACTTTTTAATGAAATCCAGTGATTGGTGGTATTAATATGTTGACCTTGGATGTTTTAATGTACAAATTAAATGAAGACCGTATGTGGTGGTTTTCTTTGGAGATGGTGTGTATTTTTGTACTGTGAAATCAAGAAGACTGTTATTGAAATCTAAATCCTAAGTTTTCTATTTGCTCACAGCTGGGGTGTTGTCCTAGGTCCTAGCAAACAGACAACACATGCTTAGTTGTCAGAGTTCCCTGATCAAATTCAGAGCTTTTGAAAGTTCCTAACTCCTCACAGTACCCTTATTATCCCCCCTTGGGAAATCCCTACACAGTAGCTTTCCTGGTATGATATATGAACGTAAACATATGTAATACATAGTTTATATATTTCACATATGAAATGCTTTGTTATCAACTGGACTTTTCATTTTGATTAGTCAATCTCTTATCATGTATATTGAAATGTTATATAAATATGTAAAATGTAGAAAAGTGAGTAATAATCTTAGAAGAAAATACTGATAGTAAAACTTTTACAAGGATGATTACATGATTTTGATAATGATTACATAAGAAAAACTAACAGTGTATGCAGGATTGCTTAAAAAATTAAGTAAAATGAAGTGATGTGGGATCATGATCATTAGAAGGGAGACAAAATAATGTAAATTGACATGAAGGTGCAATTTTTACATAAAATATTTCAGTAAACTAATCAAAATAATATCCAAAAATTTTTATTTCAAAAGGTAAGCCACTAAGTATGAGTATGAAAACTCATAAATGGAGAATAAAAGGGAAAACAGAAAGCAGAGAAATTATTAAAACAATAAATTATAAAAAGGGTTAGAGTTGCTTAGACATGCATATTTTAAATCTACAAAGTTTAAGACTCAACTGAAGCAAATTTGCTTGCATGAGAATGTAAACACTAAGCTAGAGACAAAATCTTCCATTAGATCCTAAATTAAAGGTAATTTTTTGAGTGTGTAATAGAAATGTATTCTGAGAAGTTTTTCTGGGGGTTAAACAGAATTGTAATATTGTATTCATAAAGTTGATTGGTGGATAAACTTGTAATACACTCTTTAAACTGTTATTATAACATATACATGTTATGTATCATTTTGTTCAAATAAATATTGTTTTTTATTTTTTAAAAAGTTAATGATATATAAAATGAATTTGAAAGTGCTCGTTACAAAGAGTTCCAGGACAGTGAAAAATAAATATGATTGGAAAGTGAGATACTAGGGCATGTTAAAATATCTAGGAAAGAAAAGACACAAATCAGTAATAAATGTCAAAATTAAGTTCTGATAATACAAATATAGATACAATTTCTTATTTAAAAAACTTGACCAATGTAAAATAATAATTCTGAAAGTCACATAATTTCTTGAAGACAAAAGAGTGATACACTCTTCTCATCACAGTGAATTTTTATTCCACATTCACTTGAAATATCTGATGCAGAGGAAAGTTCACTGGATGAGGTTTTAGGGATCTTGGAAGCTGAGCACAAATTTTTCACCAGCAATATTATTTGTTATATAGTTATCCCTTATTTTCTTAGTTACTAAGTAACTAATATTTATTTTTACTTTCTAATTCAGGGCTTATATCTGGAATATCATTACTGCCTGAGGACCAAGTAATCCATATTGCTTTTGAGGAGATATATGTTAACAAATAATTATAATGCAGTTTCATATTTTAATAGATAATACATAAAGGAAATATGATAATATATGAGAGTGAAGATAAGAGAGAATCATCAGAATAGTATCATCAAATAATGATATATGAATGGTCCTAAAAGTTTTGGGATTTTGCAAGACAGAAAAGATAATACTAAACTTTGTGTTTAAAGACAATTAACTGAACTCTTAATACCCAGATATTTCATAAGCAAACAAAAATATTTTTTAAGCATAAGTTTAACCCAACTCTCCTAATATCAAATATATTTGTGTATATTTATAAGGACACTTTTTCAATTAAAAATTATGCCCTTTGTAAAGTTATTATCTGTAAAATTCCCCCTGAATTTTTATCTTCTATTAGAACACTGTATTTTGACCAAATATTTGAGTTTGGTACTACTTTTGAATAATTTTTTTTCCAAATTTAAAAAATGAATCTTTCTAGAACAATTCAGCTAAAAAGTTATTTCCTGATCACTCCTGAATTCCATGAAGTTATCACATGGTAGACATTGTGAGATCTCCTGTACCTCAGATTGCTTTATTGCATGATCTTTAGAGGTGAATGGGCATGTTTAGCCATAAGGACATTAAAATACAGTTAGCATAGACTGAGCAAGAGATATGAAGCCAAGGTTATAGTTGGAAGATTTATTGTTTTTTCTGCTTTGAAGACCTACTTGTAGTTATCTTTTGGTTTTCTTCTTTCTAGTTGTTAAAATATAAAAGAGCGAAACTGTTCAAAATGTTGTTACCATGGTGATTAAAATCTAGGGCTTGTAAGAAGCCAAAACCCAGACAACAAAAAAATAAATAAAAGAAAAGGAAGGTGGGAGGATATAAAATAAATTTTTAAAATTTCAATGGGATAAACAATGTAATATTAAGAAAAAAAAAACAGGCAGTAGTTTTTCTGTAAGTAATATGGTATTATGCAGATGAGGAAAACTACTTCCCTTTTACAACCTCCATAGGAAATAAATTTGTTTCTTTCAGTAAGATGATTGTAATACTTTTGATGAATATATTTTCCAATTGAAATTACAATGCAGTTTTGAACTTTTTTAGAGCAAGACCTGCATATCACAGCAGGGATGAGAGAAGCTGAAGGTCAAAGGGGAAATTCCTCCATGCTAGAACTTGTTTTTGCATGTTATGCCAATATCCACAAAATCACCAGTATTCCCTCTCAGTGGGAAAAAAATGCAGAAGAGAGCTTGATAGCTATTTATAATCTGACATGCAAAATACGGCAAAAAAATTCTCCTCATAACATCATATACATTTTTGTTAAATTAGGCATAATGATATTTCCTAAAATAGTCACTACAAACTGAAATATCCTCATTAACTATTCAATGTAATTTCATTTTTTACTATTATTACATTTTTAAATAATTATCAGTAAAACAATGCAGTGGGGTACTTATTTAAAACAGGAAAAACAGAACAATTAAAGGTCAAGTGTATGGCATGTACAAATCAATTGGTATGTTCAACAGAGAGAACAGATATATTTCCTTGCATTTGAATAGAGACAGGTATCAAATTCATATACTTTATTTAAAATATTATTCCTACAACACAAATTATGAGTGCCTTTTATGAGAGAAAAATGTCCTGAGTTTGTCATAGACATCTACACATATACCTTTCTAATCCTTCAGATTCTCAGCTTTTTAAAGAAAGAGTACTGAGTGATGGAAAGGTCAATCACCAAGAGTCAGAAAGCTTAAACTCTGATACAAATGCAGTAACAATTTACCACATGATCTTGAAAACTTATTTATTTTTTATCTATGAGTTGAAGAGTTATAGACTAAATTAGTCTCTTCACCTGCAAAGCTCATTCTTTTAGAAATTAATATTGTAATGAAGAGAATCCCAAGGTATTTTTAAAACTATTTTATTTATTTTAAGTATATTTTATTGATTATGTTGTTACAGTTGTCCCAGTTTCTTTTCCTTTTTTCTCCCCTCTACCCAGTACCCCCCTTTCCCTCCAGCAATCCCATCCCCCCTTAGTTCATGTCCATGGGTTGTGCATATAAGTTCTTTGGCTTCACACTTTCCTATATTATTCTTAACTTCCCCCTGTCTATTTTGTACCTACCAATTACGCTTCTTATTTCCTGCACCATTTCCCCATTTCTCCCCCTTCCCCATTGATAACCCTCCAAATGATCCCCATACCAATGATTCTGTTCCTATTCTGATTTGCTTAGTTGGAATTTGTTTTTATTTTTTGGGTTCAGTTGTTGATAATTATGAGTTTGTTGTCATTTTAGTATTCATAGTTTTTATCTTCCTTTTCTTAAATAAGTCCCTTTAACATTTCATATAATAAGGACTTGGTAATGATGAACTCCTTTAGCTTTACCTTGTCTGAGAAGCACTTTATCTGCCTTTCCATTCTAAATGATAACTTTGCTGGATAGAGTAATCTTGATTGTAGGTCCTTACTTTTCATCCTATTGAATACTCTTCACCAGTCCCTTCTTGCCTGCAAAGTATCTTTTGAGAAATCAGCTGATAGTCTTATAGGCACCCCTTTGTAGGTAACTCTGATTTTTCCCTTCCTGCTTTTAAGATTCTATCTTTATCTTGAACCTTTGGCATTTTAATTATGATGCGTCTTGGTGTTGTCTCTTTGGGTCTAGCTTGTTTGGGACTCTGTGCTTCCTGAACTTGTATGTGTATTTCTTTCTCTGAATTAAGGAAGTTTTTCTTCATTATTTTTTCCCTTAAGTTTTCAATTTCTTGCACTTCCTTTTCTCCTTCTAGCACCCCTGTGATTCAGATGTTGGAATGTTTCAAGTTGTCCCAGAGGTTTCTAAGCTTCTCTTCATTGTTTTTATTTCTTGTTTCCTAATTCTGTACTGGTTGACTGTTTATTTTTTCCATATGTTCCAAATCATTTATTTGAACCTCAGTTTCTTTCCCTTCACCACTGGTTTTGTGTGGATTTTTCTTTGTTTAATTTAACACAGCCTTCTTCTTCCTATTTTGAATTTGCCATACTTAAGTATATCTGTCAAGTCTGTGAGTATCTTTATCACCAGTGTTTTGAACTCTGTGTCTGTTAGGTTGGCTATCTCCTCATCTGTTAGGTTAGCTATCTCCTCATCTCTTAGTTCTATCACTGGAACCTTGATCCATTCCCTTGTTTGGGCCATACTTCTCTGTCTCCTCATCTTGACAGGCTCCTGTGTTTGTTTGCATCTGTGTCTTAGGTAGAGCTGTTGCACCTGTTATATTGTAAGGGGCAGAGCCTTGGGTATTTGTCACTACAGGGAGACCTGTTTCACCACGTTGTGGTGCTGTTTGTAGAGGAGGGGTCTGAGAGGAAAGAATGCTGCTTGTTCAGCACTTGCCCCCTTTCCAGGCACTTCTCCCACTTCTGTATGGGACTGGCACTCTCTAGCTCTTGCCCTGGCCATTATTCCCAGAGTGGGTAGGTCTATAGACATTCTAAGATGGTTGGGACCCTTTAAACACAGTCAGAGGCAATGAGGCTTTATTTTCCCCAGCGCTGGGACCATGAGCTCCATGGTCTGGTATGGTGCTGGGAGAGCTCCACAGTTGTCCCTTCCTACTTTTTAAAACGTGTGACTGCATTTTCCACCAGCCTGCCACTGCCACCACGCTACACTGCTTCCTCTCCACCCTGGCTCCACCCCTCTTACCTGTCTGGCTGAATATTTCTTCTTTATATATTTGTTTGTTGGACTTCCATGCAGCTTGATTTTCTGGAACTTCTTATTATCTCTAGTTTTGAGGTAGTTGTATTTCTTCTTAGTTGTGGAGGGAGATGCAGTGTGTCTGTCTAGACCTCCATCTTGGCCAGAAGTCCAGATTTTTTTTTTTTTTTTTAACAAACGGGAAGGGAGGGAAAACGAAAGGGAGAGAAATATTGATGTGAGAAAGAAATATCGATCAGTTGCCTCTCGTAAGGAACCCGACTTGGCAACCAAACCTGCAACCCAAGCATGTACCCTGACCAGGAGTTGACCTGGTGACCTCTCCTCTCCTTGCAGGAGGACACTCAACCAACTGAACCTCATCGGTAAGGCTCAAGCTACTTTTCATATTTTTTAAATTCTAAAAAAAGAAACTATCAAGTCTCATTATTTAAAACTGGAATTTTATTAATTAATTGTGAATTCTGCTCACATTGTCTGATTTACCAAAGATAAAAACATGTCTGTTCATATATGCTGGTTTTTTTGGTAGGTAAATATTTTGAAAATATGAAGTCTCTGTGAAAGAGGGGCAATAAAATGTTTCTTTGAAGCAATAAAATATTATATTTTTACATTTAATTACTTTGCACAAAACCTGCCTTAGTTCAAATGCATTCTTTTGTTTTACTTTGAAGTGTAATTTT